>NW_004457265.1:8947-33237 GCF_000313135.1 Acanthamoeba castellanii str. Neff | reverse complement strand
CGCGCCCCCTTCAAAAAACTCAACGGATTTTCTGCACCTCATTCCCTTTTTAGGTATATATTGCCTCAAGGAGAGGAGGTTAAAATCCGCCAGATTGCATGAGCAGTGAGGTCACTATTGCTCTATCATTTGTTTGGTCATTAACATCATGGAACAGATTGCATTACTGAGAATAAATGGCACCAACATTCTTCTATCATTGTTGTATCTTTCCCTCTTTGCAACCAACAACAACTACAAACCACTTCCAAGAGTATGTCCTTTCTTTTTAGTTCTTTTGTTCTTCTCCCCACAAGTCTAACTACTTCCCTCTTGCCAGAGAACTTCTGGTCACTAATCACCAACCACTGGAGCATGATCAAAAGGCAGATGGAGGCCTTTCATCAGGCCATTCATGCAGCCACAGAGGCTGACTGCTGCTGCAAAGATCCTGAGGAGCTTCACCACATCTGGGACCAGATCTGCATTGCAGAATACATCATGCTGCACAGTAAAAACATCAAGATCAAGCAGCCCCACAGCATCACCTCCAAAGTTGTCAACATGTTCTGCAAGCACCCATTCCAGTCAAAACTGCTCAGCAATGAGGCAGAGGAGACCACACCTCGCCAGTTACAAGGGGAGATTGCACATGCCACCACAGCTTCTCAAGCAGAGGAGGCCTCCCTTGCCTCAACATCCACAAGCAAACAGCACCAGCGTCTTTCTGCATTGGCCAAGGGGAAAATGGTACAATCAACTCCTTCCTGTTCCAATTCACACCCCATTACTTTCACTTACACCACTATTATCTGACTTCAGCCCACAGTACCCACTGCCACTGAAGCTTCTGGCACCACTCTGACCACCCAACCAGTACATTTTCATTTTGCTGGTAAAGTTCCAAGCTCACCACATGCTTATTCTTTACAGCTACCAAGAAACATGGCAAGGGTAAGGCTGAAGAGGAAAAGTCGCCATCTACCATCAAGCACAAGGCAGAGCTTGCTCTCCAGAAAAAGTATCTCCCCCAATTCACCAAGCCGCTCACCAAGCTTCTTGGCCAACCAATGCAATTCCATGAATGGCCAGTGCATTTATTGGCCCACATTGTTTTCCTGATGTGCATAGGTTTTTTTATTTGTTGACACTTTTCCTGATGTGCATTAGGTTTTTTATTTGTTGACTCTTTTCCCTGATGCACATTGGTTTTTCACTTATTCCTGATGTCCACCGTTTTTTTCTTCCACAGGTGTTGATCTACATGCATGACTTTACCATCCACAGTGCAGACATTCCTCTCAACATCAATGATGTGGCAACTTGCCTATCAAAGTCTTACAGTGTTGGATTCTACATCTCCTCATCTCCCTCCAACATTGCCAATGCCATCACCTCACTTGAGTCACACTCCACCCTCCAGGTCTTCTGCCTACTCCACTTCTACTACAGCTCCCCAACTTACTCCAGCTCCATGCCCACCTCTGAACCTCTTGTCAGTGGCTTCAATGTTCTCATCCTCAGCCACAAGAGGGTCAACATGTCTGCCATCTGGCATCCTCTGGCCAGTGACACCATCCCTGAACCCTTCTGCTATCTGCACCACATCCCCATCCCACACCCAACGCATGAGGTTGTCTGCTCTGCTCCTGCTTTCCTCACTGCTCAATCATTGGACTGCACCCTGCTTCACATTGGCCTCTACAGCTTCCTCATCCAGAGCTTAGAGCTTCCCAATCCTTCTCCCCACCCCATCACATCGCCCACCACCCCCTACCACATTCTCTATGAGGCAAATCCCACCTACTACCTCTCCTTCTGTGCTGCCCTTTACTCCAGCTTTGTCTGCCTCTCCTCTACCCCCATAGCAGAGGGCAACATCTCCTCTCTCAGCAACTGGCTCCTCACCTTCCACTCTAAATTCCTGGAGGAGTCAGATCTCACAGCCATCACTTCCTTCCTACAAGGCCTAACTTCACATCCTGCCCTTGCCCCTCTCACCACCCAGCTCCTCCTCCTCTTCTGGTCCATGGAAAGTGTGGAAGTCCATTGGCTAATGTTTCCCTCCACTCTGTTCTGTTCCTCATTCCAACAAAATACATGAGCCCTTTTTTACACTTATGCCTTGAAATTCTTCCTTGGCCCCATCTGCTTTTACCATGACCTACACCATTTTTCCCTGTTTTGCCACTCTCTGTACATATTTTGCCAAAACCACTCACACACCATGTTCACAAAAGTACTGCTTTTGCTGCACATACACATATATCACTTGTACAGATTTTACTTAACAAAAGGTGCCACTTTTTCTGGACACAGTGTTTTGTCCTACTATCAAGGTGGAGACCAGCTCCCAAAGTGGTAGGAAGAACAAGAACTCATCCTCTCTCAGTCAGAGGTCCAACCACAGACAACAAAACAACAACCACCACAGCAATGGAAATGGTGCCAGCAGAGCCACCATTGGCCAAGAGAGCAGCAGCAGCAGCAATAATGATACACAACCAGAAGATCCTGTGTCAAAGTATCTGAGCATCAACTTCTTGGGGCTAACATCTCAATGGACACTGTGATGTCAATCACAACCAAACAGACCAATCCACCATCTGTCTCACCATCTGTCATGACACCATCCAGCAGAGAAGGTCTTGCTACCAGTGCAAGTGATGCCATCTTGTCTCTGTCAAGGGCCAAGGCCACAGCAATGTCTTTGCTCTCTCCACCCTCACCAGTGTTGATGGCGCCACTGGAGGAGGAGGAGGAGGCAAGGTCAACAAGAGGAAGGCCAGTAAGAGGAAGACAGGTGGTGGCAGCAGGGGTTCACATTCTGGGGCCAGCAACAGGTTCATCAGGCACAAGTTCCTCTGGCCTGAGCAGGAGAGGGAGTTCATAACTGGAGGAGGTGCACTGCTGTTGGTGATACCAGGCTATTGCCTTATGTGCCTGAGGTGGAACACAATGAGGGTCTTCCACAAGTACCAGAGGCTGGGCACCACCCTGTGCATGGTCATCCAGAGCCACTTTTACAAGTGTGTTGAGGACAATGTCACTGGGACACACTATACCCCTGTAGACATGCTCAATCCTGTTGAACTGCAGAGTGGAATGCTCACTGGCATCATCAAACCCTTTGTGCAGTGGGTGGACATGTGCTACTTCCTGTGTTACATGAGGGTGGAAGGCATCACTGCTGACAGGAGCAGAATGTGTGAGTTTACTGTCCAGGGATACGGCAAGAAGGCTAGCAGGGACACAGATTTGGACCCAGCAGCATGAACAACAACAACAACAACAACAACAACAACAACAACAACAACAACAACAACAACAACAACAACAACAACAACAACAACAACAACAACAACAACAACAACAACAACAACAACAACAACAACAACAACAACAACAACAACAACAACAACAACAACAACAACAACAACAACAACAACAACAACAACAACAACAACAACAACAACAACAACAACAACAACAACAACAACAACAAATTGCAACAATGATGATGATGGTGCACATGCCACAGAGGAGGACAAGAACAAGGAGGACAACAAGGAGGAGAAGATGGATGAAGATGGAAAACAACAGGAAGAAGGGGAGATGTACAGAAATACACTGCAATTGACATGGAAGCACTGGCATGAAAAGGTGTTTTCTTCCTTTTGAAAGACCATAGACTTCCTTGAAGGTGCCTATCAGTCCAAGGATCATGTGGTGAGGGGCATATGGGCATTGATCTTGAAGAGAGAATCTGGACTGCTTGTGGTGTGGTTGGGATGCTGTGGGATGGATAAAGGTGAGGTAGACAGAATGATCATGCTGGCCAAGAACATGGTGGGAGAAAGGAGCAACTGGGAGTTTGCACAGAGACACTCTATCATGTGCACCCTTGTTTTGCATCTCAAAGTCACACATGAGGTCATGTGGTGCACCAACGCCTTGCTTCAACACAAGGAAGCTAGGATCAAGAGAGACTGGTAGGTAGTTGTGGTAGGTCTCACCTGTAGGTTTTCTCACAAGGCCATCAAGGCAGTGCACTATGTCAAGATGTGCATAATGGACAACACACCAGCTGCAACCACCACAGCAATGTGTAAACTTGCTGCCACGCCTGAGTGGGTGCGCTGTCCCCTGCCCCCCAATGGTTGCATGTTGAGACACTCACATACCTGTCCCAAGTTGAACACAGGTCTAAGCTACTGTGTGCACAACTGGAAACTCTACTTTGTTCCAGGGACCAGGATTGCATTGGCCACTCCAATGGCACTATCTACATTCTGGCGCCACCTATCTAACTGAGGCTCCCCAAAGCATGTCAAGGCCACCACAGTCGTCAAAGGAGGCGTCAGGGTCACCTATCACAACCCTGAGTCCATCATCACAGCCTTCTCCAAGTTTTGGGCAGCACAGTACTCCCCAACCAGTAAATACAAAGGGCGCCACCCATGGTTCCACACACGTCATGCTCCCCTCCCTCCAGCCACCATCAGGGGCCTCACCACACCTGTCACTGCAAAGGAATTCAAAGAAGCACTTAATGGTGCCAAACAGGGGGCCCCTGGCACTGATGGCCTGGACACTCAGGTTCTCCAAAGCCTGCCCCAGCTGAGAAAGACTGGATCCATGAGCTGATGAATTAACTCATTACCACTCAGGCCCCACTTCCAGCTAGCTGGCTGGAAGGCAGCATCATCTTACTTCCCAAACCCAGATCACCAGCAGACCCTGGAAATATCACCCTATCTCACTGCTCCAGGTAGTTTATAAAATCTACACAAAAATCATCACCAACCACTTATTGTTGGTGGCAGGTGAACACATCCTCTCACGCCACCAAATGGGCTTCCATCCTGGAATGTCAGCACAGTCAGCCCTCAGAGCAGTGGTGATGTGCTCAAGGACTCCAACCTGCGCAGTACTGAGCTGCACCTCATGTACATTGATTGTAAAAAAGCATTTGATTCAATCACCCACAACACCATTTTCCAGGCACTGGAGTATTATGGCGTAGGCCCTCACTTCATGAAACTCATTCACCAGCTCTATGAAGGTGGGCACTTGGACATATTCATCAATGGCAAGGCTGGCAAGCCATTCCCCATCTCATGAGGAGTTCACCAAGGGGATACACTTTCCCCTCTCTTGTTTATCATCACCATCAACCTGTTACTCAACTGGGTTGCAGCCAGGCCTGGGGGGTACCACTTCACCAACAGCCTCTGCATTCCCATCATCACGTATTGCAATGACCTCATACTCCTCACCAGCTGCGCCGCCAACATGGCTGAGATGTTCACCCAACTACTTCAATTTTCCAAGTGGGCCAGCTTGGAGGTGAATCCCACAAAGCGTACATGTCAACCCAGACCAATGTGCGTGCTTCTCTGCAGGTCCCAGTGGCAAGTGATTCCCCTGGCCATGTGGTGTACCTCCCAGATTCCCAGTCCTACTAATATATGGGAGTTTGGGTTAATCTCCACCTGCAGTGGAACGACCACACCACTTACATGCGTAAGAAGGTCGTTACCTACCTCAACCTGGTGCGCAATCGTCGGCTCACCACAGACAATCAGATATACCTCACCAACATGGTCCTCAATGCCCATGTCACATACGGTATGTGCATCATTCCATACACATACAACTGGCTGGAGAATGTCCAAACCATGGTCCTGCAGGCGTTAAAATGCTCCATGGGGGTCCCATCTAACGCTGACAACGAACCCTTCTTCATGTCTCAGGCAGAGGGTGGCCAGGGATTGGTCAACCTACACGACTTACAAACTGCCATCACCTGCGCATGTACACTGCAGGAAATGACGTCAGTTTCGCTAAGCGCCCTCACCACCACTGCCACATGGAACCACGCGTTCATTTCCAATGAAACAGCTGTAGTGTGATGGGTGTCTGCCCTGCGGACGCAAGGATGGCAAGCATGGCCTAGGTGGCGCGATTTGGATTGGGGATCGAACTGGCCCAGTAGCAGTAGCTGAGGCACGCCTGAGGGAGGTCTACAGATTCTCCATCTCGGCAGAGGAACTGGTAGACCTACATTTTCATTACCCCACCCGTACCCTCACCGTCTTCACGGACGGTTCGTGTGTCGGCGAGTCAGCTGCCGGCGCAGTGTACTACGGCAAGGGCTCCCACCGCAATCGCAAGTTCTCCATTCCCATACAACCTGTTTCAACGCTGGCGGAGCTTCACGCCATCGAAGAGGCGCTGCTTAGCGCCCCCAGTGGGGTCAACCTATGTATCGCTACTGACTCATGAGCGGCCATCAGCTGCATTAACAACTGGCACACGTGGTCAGACAGCCGCAGACGCAAATTTGTGGGCGAGGCGGTCGTGTGTCGCATCGGTCTACACGTCCGCGCGATCAGACAGGCGGCCACACGGTCACCTACCAGCACGTGTATAGTCACATACCGGACAAGAAACGCCTGGCACGCGCAGCAGGCCCCAAGGAGCTCACCAAGCTTAAGTACAAGCTTCACAGCATGAAAGATCGACTGTGGGGCGCACTCCCGCTGGATTGAAGGCAACGTGGGCGCTGACCTGTTGGCGGGCAATGCGCACCACGCCCCCCCTACACATGACGTATGGACCATGGGCCGTGAAGGCCGGACAGTAGTGCTTTTTGACCAAGGCGGCAGGGAGGTCCCTGGCAACGTCAGACGTGCGGTCCTTTCCACCGAAACAAGAAATGGCCGGCACGCATGCGTCGTAAGCCCGTCAACAGGCGCTTCCTCAGAGACCAGCGCACCAACTACCCAGCCACACACGCAGCCCTGGACTCCACCCAGTGCTTGGACACTGGGCGCATGTCCAACTTCCTCCACAAGGCCAGATATGGCGCCCTGCCCGTGAGGGCCGTGCGCCACCACTTCTACTGGCGCCGCACGCCCGGAGGGCCTGCCCCCATCCCGGTTCCCGCAGCTGCAGCCACCGACGCAAACAGAAAAGTCAAGTGGCTTGCCAGACAGCTGGTCTACCAGAGCCAGCTGTGCCCCGCTTGTGGGGTGGACAAGGAAACGAGCACGCACCCCTTCTCACCTAGCTGCCCAGCCAACGCGGACATAGCCACGCGCACGGCACAGCAAGTGCAGAGCCTCGTACTCGCTGCTGCTACTACCGCCGACCCCGTTGTCACCGACATTCCCCTGTGGTTTCACGCCGGGAGCGCTGCACATGGTACCGCCCCTTGCGCGTATGCCCCCTTCGAAGAGCTCCGTCCATATGCTCCGGATTTGGGCACCCTTGGTTACGTCCCCAATGCGCTGCGCTACGCACTCGACTACTGTGGCGTCACTGATAAGAACACCCTCATTCAAAACATTGCTGTTACCATCGCCAAAGGCGCACACTCTATCTGGCTGGCCCGGTGTAAGGCCCTCGTAGACAGTAACGCGTGGAAGACGGCGCACGATAGTGCCAAGTCCCAAGTGGAGGCCGGCGCATAGGCGCCGCCTCACCACCTACGACGTGGAAAGGGGGGCTCATTGCCTCTAGCCCCGCTTTGCGGGTCCTTTCCGTCGACAAAAACCAACCAACCAACCCAGCCCCAGCCCTGCCTCATGCACACTTCATCACGTCTCGTGGCCCACCCAGGTAGGTTGTGTGCATTTTCCATGTGTTCTCTTACTCTTCGTCGTGCACCATGCTGCTGCGCTATGCCCGAGCTGGACCTCGACATCAACATAAAAAGGCCAGGCCAGGTCCATCATTATCATCAACACAATCAACCACTTCAACAACCAACAACCCTCTACAAAACCAGCGGATACTTCGCACCAAAGTAACAACATGAACGTCTCCATCTCCGGTTTTTCCTTCGCGCTCTTTTTCGTGCTCCTCCTGGCGCTGGCCCACAAGACCCACGGCCTCGACAGCTGCTCTGCCGCCCTTGAGCCCATCTTCACCGGCGCCCAGAGCCACCGCTGCGTGCAACTCACCATCACCACTGCCAGCGCCTCCACCTCCGCCGTAAGTCTTTTGGCCTCTTTCTCTCTTTCGCTTTCTCGCTTTTTGAAGGTCCGAGAAATTTTGTGGTGGTCATCGGACCTAAACGAACTCTTCACTATTTGCAGGTGGCCAACGCGCAGGGCAATGTCTACTTCAACCGCTACTTCGACGGCCTGGTCAACCAAGACACGCCTTCGTTCGGCGTGGTGTCCAACCTCAACGTGGGCTGCAACCGCGGCCTGGCCAGCCCTTCAGCGCCGAGCAGGTGTCGTCGCGCATGGCCGAGAACGCGTTCGACGTGCTGGTGACGCGCGAGGGCGTGCTGCGCATGGCCATCGGCTCGCAGGCGTTCCAGAACGTGACCCTCGGCTGCCACAACGGCGCCCTGCCCGGCGTGGGCTTCGACCTGTCCGGCAACGTCTACACCGCCCAGTTCAAGCTGTTTGAGCTCAGCGAGGGCTGCCCCGCCACGTCGTCGGCTCCTCCTGCTAAAAGGGAGCCATGCGCCGAAGCCTTGGTCCGCGGCGGCCGATATCGGTCGCCCTTCTTCCCACTGCCTCACTCCTTTACCATGTAGATATCTGCATTCCTTGACATAAAAAAAAAACACATTCCACACAGCTACCAAACATGATGGTAAGCAAGAATGTTTTAGGCGCCTGGTTATTTTTTTACATGTTGGTTGAGGCGAGGGCGGGGGGAAGCGAGTTCAGGGCTGGGATTCCATGTTGTCGTCGTCGAGGCCGAGGTCGCCACCGCCCATGCTCTGTTTCAGCAACCCGTCCGCCAACTTACTGATGACCGCCGCCGAAAGTTCCCTGTGTGTGCGGTGTGTGCGGTGTGTGCGGTGTGTGCGGTGCGTGCGGTGTATGTGTGCGGTGTACAGACGGTCAGTTTCAGAACACAGTGGAGCTGAGAGGGTGTGTGACGTGCCTGTTTTCGTCGACGTCAATATCGTCTTCGTCGTCGTTGTCGCCGAGGCGCGTCTTGGAGACGATGCTGATGAGGCAGTTCTGCAGCGGCGAGAGATCGGCCTGCTTGCCGCCCGACTTGCCGCCGCCCGCCTTCCCGCCCGCCGCGTCCTCGTTGTCCACCATCACCGAGATCACCTCCAGCGCACGCCACAACAGCTGCAAATACGACTCTCCATCTGCAACGCCACATCAGAAAGTGTTATACGTGTGTCGTGTGTGTCGTGTGCGGTGTGTGCGGTGGGAGCTGTACCATCGATGGAACCTTGGGAAAGCATCTGCTCCAGGAGCTCGGCGAGCGAGGCCACGGCGGGCGAGGAGCGCATGACGTTGGAGATGACGAACGCGGGCGTGGCCGGGAGGTGCGAGACCGATCGCGCCAGGTTGCACGGGTAGGCCGTGGGCACCTCGATGAACTCGAGCAGGAGCTTCTCGAGCAGCGGGTGGAGGAAGAGCGAGAGGCTGCCGCGGTGGTTGTGCAGGGCGAACAGCTCCGAGATGAACGGGCGCAGGTTGGGGAGCAGCTCCGCGGGGATCACCTCCAGCACGAACATGAACAAGCTCGACGCCAGTTCCTTCACGTCCAACACACGACACGCGACACGCGACACGCGACACACGACACGACACACGACACACACAACACACAATGCATGGTGAGCGGGGCGGATCTTAGTTAAGGCCTGGGTTCGTCGAGGTACCTCGTTGCTGCCCTCGTGGTAGAGCTGGTAGAGCAGGCGGCTCGTTATGGGGATCGCCAGCGATTCGACGAAAGATCGGCCTGCGCGCGTTTGAGGGAAAAAAATAGAAAGTTAAATAAGGCAGCGCCGCAGCGCGGGGCGAGTCAAGCGGGAGTCCATCACGCACGGGAAACGGACAGGAGGCCCTTGGTGAGCTCCACCGCCCGGCGGATGTTGGCGTTGTCGCAGAGCCCAAACGCCACCAACTCGGTCGCAACCACTGCCACATGCTTGGCCAACTGTTGTTTGGGGTCAACAAACAACAAACCACGCTTGGCGGTGGTGGGAAGACTTCGAACCTGATCGATGAAGGCAAAGGCGTCGGCGAGCGCCTCCTCGGAATCGTCTGCGGGGGTGTTGCGCAACACGGGGAGGAGGGTGCCGTTGGTCCACGTGAGCAGGCGCTCGAGGACCTCCTCGCCCTTCTCCTTCCACTGGGGCTCGCTGCTGCCGATGGCGTGGATGAGGAACCGCGTGAAGCAGTCCATCACCCGGAACAGGGTCGCGTCGGGCAGCTCCTCGTCTCCGTTCTCATCGTCGTCGTCGTCGTTGGTGTCGAATCGCTTCTCGATGAGGGTGAGGTAGGACTCGAACGCGGCCATGATGCCCACGGCCAAGTCGTAGCGCTTGAACAGCTTCTCCCGCATCGGCTCGCGCTCCATGATCGAGCCCAGCAGCCGCAGTGCCACGAACGGCTTGCACTCCTTCGCGTCGTCCTCGTCGTCACTGACCCCATCTTCGTCTTCCGAGTCGTCGCGCGCCTTCCTGCCTCGCGTGGCCTTCTTCTTGTTCTGCGTCTTCTTCTTGTTGGCCTTGGCCTTCTTCTTTTTGGCCTGCGCGGCGGCCGCGCCACCCTCTTGAGCGAGCCCACTGACGAGCCAGCCCCGGATGAGCTTGATCACGTCGGCCTCGTACTTCCAGGCGAACAAACACGACAGCAGGGGCTCGAACTTGTTTGTGTTCTCGTCGCCCTCGTTCAACTGTCGGTTGTGCGCGCACCGAACGGACGTGTGAGCGAGCGAGCCAGCGAGCGCGCGCGCGCACGTGTGTGTGTGTTACCTGCTTGAGCTTGGCGAGACTGGTGGTCGCGAAGCGAGTGAGGTTGGCCTTGGGCAGGTTGGACGCGATGCGGAGAATGGCCAACTGGGCCTTGGGCGTGGTGAAGTTGGTCGTGAGATTCTCCAACGCCTCGTCGTTGAACGTGTCCTTCAGGTACTATTGTATGGACAAGATTACGGCGGAGAGGCGAGACCTCATGTGATGAGCACAGGTTGATCGAACGACAGTTCACAGAAAGCAAGAAATGTACCTTCTTGGCGGCCTTGTTTTCCTCCTTCTTGAGGTCAGGCAGAATCGAGTCCCAGAGGGTGTACATGACCTCGAGAATCGACTCCATGAGGTCCGAGTCCTTGGCGCTGACTGCAGTCAGAAACGGTGTGAGAAGGCTAACGCACGCACGCACGGAACGAGAGAGTGTGAGTGTACGTACTTTCTTCGGACTTCTCCTCTTCGTCCCTCGCTCTCTTGCCCTTGCCTTTGCCATTGTCCTTCGCGCCAGCGCCGCTGCTGGCCGCCCGCTCGATACACTTGCACAGCAGCTTGTAGAGCACGCCGATGAACTTGCAGAGCGGACCCGCGGCGACGCACTGGCGCAGGCTCGCGTAGAAATGCAGGCCGGCCTTGCGGTTGCCCTGCACCAGAATTATACAGCGCTTGGCCTGCACGAATAAGTAGTAGTAGTCAGTGGTAGTTCCCAACGTCAGTTGATTCGAAGGGGGGGGAGGTAACCTGCACAGAACCCTTGCGATCGAGCGGGAAGTATGAGTTGAGCAACAGCTTGGTCAGCTTCTTCTGTACGGTCAGAGAATCTGCATGCGGTATCGTGGATTTTATTATTAGTATTGGCAAGCCGGGTCGCTGGCGGCGCAGGTGGGGTGAGGCGGATCAGAGAAGTGGCGCACCTAGCTCAAGCCTGGTGAGGAGGTGTTCGATGGGCACGATGTCGTAGAATCGAATGGCGCGAATCGTTTTGATTTCGCACAGGAGATCGATGAAGGCGACGCGCACGCGCTCGGCAGTATCGTGAATGAGCGGCGCCAGCTGAGGCAGGTGGGCTGTACAGATATGAGGCGGGGGGGGGGTTGGAAAAAAACCTGCAGTGCTCCAGGCAACATGACAAAGAGGGTGGAGGATCTGAGCGCACTCTTGAGCACCGGCTGACTGAGGTGGTTGTCCAGCAAATATCGAAGGCCCTCGAACACGGCCTGCCGCACAGCGCTCGAACTGCAGGCAGACGTGATCGCCAAGGGCAGTTGGTCAGTCAGTCAGACTGCCCTCCAAAAGCGGCAGAGCGGCGTACCTCTTGTCTCGGGCCGAGTCGTTGATGAGTTTGGTGAGCAGAGTGCGTATGGTGGCGGCAGGAATCAGTTCCCAGAACACTCCAAGTATTCTGCACACTGCCTGTGAAGAGAGAGAAGAAAGAAGACTCAGCACTCGCGCCGCGAAGAAGAAGAAGGAGAAGACGAGGAAGAGGAAGTAAGTTGTAGATACCTGGACTGCCACGCATCGGACCACCGGGACATCGTCGGTGAGCAACGCTTCGAATTGGTTGAACTGCTTTTGAAGCAGCTCGTCTGTCTCGCGCTGTGCACTGTCCGGATCCTGAAGCGGAAACGCATCGGCCAGCAGCACCGTCGCATTGCGGCGCACTGCATCCGATTACAATATATTATATGGTGAGAGCTGAGTGAATACGACAAAGGCGGTGCCTAAGAGCCTACCCATGGGATTGGCCACTTTGAGCGAACGCCAAATAATGGGCTCGTAAAGTCGAAGCAGCATTTCGTCCACCTGGAGGCAGAAACAAGGTTGAGTCAGACGACAACACTGCCTTGGAGTGGTGGTAACTGTGTCAGAGGCCCGCGTACCCCTTTCTGCTTTTTCTGCTCGTGGATGTGGCGAAGGACCTTTCTCAGGCCCGAAACCACGGCCTCGTTCTGCACGTGCACGGCGCAGGAGATCAAGTCCTGGAGGCAAGTGTACTCTAGCATCGTGACGATGGATCAGCAGTGAGCGTGAGACTCAAACCACGACACGACACGACACGACACGACACGACACGACACGACACGACATCCCACTACGTAGCAGGCAACTCGGTACCGAGCTTGAGCAGGTAGGGTCCCTGCGCCACCTTCCAGGCCTTAAAGTAGACCTCGCCGTAGGCTTCGAGCAGGCTCTTGGGACACGCGGGAAGCTGCCCCTTGATGGTGTCATGTATGGCATCGATGTACGGAGGGTGGAGACCGAACAGATACACGAGGAACTTCTTGCCGTCGGCCGCGCGCAGGAACATCGGGTGAATGAAGCAGCGCAGCAGCAGGCCCTTGAGCTGAGTCGAGCTGCATACACGTCGGGAACGCAGGACGAGTCAGGCACCGTACTACTACCGCCTCCACCTCCCGAATGGATCACATTGCGCGGTTTCTCGGACGTGGCTTGTCGTACCTGTCGTCCTGAAAGTCCAGCAGGAGAAGCGCGCTCCTGAAGTCGTAGAGCCGCTTGATGGTGGCTGTCTTGGCTCCTTCCTCCAGGGTCTAAACCACGACACACAGCACACGTTGAGATACGGTGGAGATCAGGCGGCGCCATTGAGGCTATGGGAGAGAGTGAGCGAGCGAGCGAGTGACCTGAAGGACGAGGTAGAAGATGGTCAGCGGGACGAGCGCCTCCTTCTGCGTACGGTCCTGCTTCCACCACGTCTCGCATAACTGGGCGATTTCGTTGTGCAGCAGCAGGGCGTGGCCGGCACCCTTGATCGCCAACACATCCAGCAGTATGCCTGTAGTAGAGGAGCCAAATGAGCACTCACGCTCGTGCTGTTGGTCGCATGTGTCGTCGTATGTGCGCGTGTGTCGTGAAGGTAAGCACCGTGAAGGAGGGCAACGCTGTCGAAGAGGCTGTCGGGCGCGATCCTGTCCTTGGAGGCGATGAACAGGCTGGCCAGGAGGGCGACGGCCCGCAAGTACTCGAGCGCCGTCTCCGCGGTCTTGTCCTCGCTACCCTTCTTCGCCCGCTTGCTTCGATTCTTGGGTTTTTCCTCTTCCTCCTCCTCTTCCTCATCGTCCACCTCCTCCACTTCGTCGTCTACGTCCATTTCGTCTTCTTCATCGTTCTTCTTGGGGCGACCCCTGCCTCGCTTGGCGGCAGGCTTTGCCTTTGCGTTTGACTTCTTGGCTTGTTGTGGCTGTTGCTCGTCGTTGGCCTCTGGCTTCGTAAACGTAGAGCCTTCTACAATGGCAGATACGTGGACGTGTAGCGCCGACCACAGTTGCTCGTAGTGCTTGCGAGGGAATGTCTCCACGATCTCTTTCAGGTCATAATTATCGCCTCGCGCCCTCTGTAGCATGTCCAGCGATTTATTTGAAATGTGTTCAATTAGAAAATCGCGGGGAAAAAAGAAGCGGGTGTGCGTACATGTCGCTTGACGAGGGCGACCAGCTCCTCGATGGGCTTGTCCTCGCCGCAAGCCGCGAGAAGCTCCTTGTGCTTCTTGTCCATTTACCAAAATCACAAATCTGCCATCAAGAAAAGAGCGCCAAAAGGCAGAAAAAGCGCGGGAAACAAGTAAATGCTTGGCATTCTTTGATTATTGGCCGTAAAAAAGAGGATTAAAATAAAGCACAACAGCTCCTCGGCAGCTCGCGACCAGGCGTCACCACCGTAGTAGTGTTTTACAGCTTGATGCCCTTGATCTGGTTGAGGATGGCGGTGAAGGACGGCCTCAGGCGCGGGTCTTGGTTCCAACATCGCTGCATGAGGTCGCGCAGCGGCTGCACAAGACCAACGAACGTCAGGCCACGTCAGGCGACATGAACAAACGAACAAACAGAACAAAAGGGGAGATGACGATGCGGAGGAGGAAGTCGTACGAGAGGACAGTGGGAGGGGATGGGCGGCCGCATGCCCTGGTTGACAGAGTAGGCGATCTGCATGGTCTGCATCCCGTGGAATGGAGGCGCTCGGGCGACGATTTCCCACACGATGATGCCAAAGCTGTACACGTCGGCCGATTCGGTGTAGCTCTCGTTCCTCAGCACCTCTGCGTTCACCACCACACCGGCGAGAGATTGAGCACACGACACACAGTGCACGGCCGCGGTACAGAGAGGGAGGGTCGGGGTATGTGAATTACCAGGTGCCATGTACTGGCACGTGCCCAGGTTGCCGGTCATGACGTGCGCCTTGAGTCTGGCCAGTCCGAAATCGGCGATCTTCACGTTGAAGTCCTTGTCCACCTGCGTATCGTACATGTAAGCATGCGCAGCTGTACGTGGTCCTTCCATAACAAGGGGAGAAGGTGGGCACCAAAAGGTTGGGGGTCTTCAAGTCACGGTGGAGCACTGGCGGCTTGAAGAGATGCAAGTAGTTCTGTTCAGCGTTGGTGAAGTAGAGCATGGTTAGTGGTTAGATTGTTACAATGCTAGACAGTAAAGATTGAGGGCGGCGGCGGTACCATGCCCCTGGCGGTGTCGGTGATGAAGCGCATGACGAGCTTCCAGTCGAGTCGCACCTCCTTGCGCCGGTGGAGCAGGTCCCAAAGGCTGCCGGTCATCAGCTCGCATATCATACAAAGGTTGGGCGGCTGGCTGCACACGCCCATCAGCAGCAGCTGCACAATAAATACCCAGAAAAACAATCAACAGTAAATTAGAATACGTGAATGCTATCAACCGCATTCTTTGTCAAATGAAAGCTGGGAACCATACCACGTTCGGGTGATGCAACTTCCTGTGATCGCCAGAGAGCAAATTGGCGAAGTAAGGTGTACGATTAGCTACGAAACAACGAGCAAGAGCATGATAGGACGAGCGTACTTCATCACGTTCACTTCAGCGTGGAACTCCTCGAGCTCCTTCTGGCTGAGGTTCTGATTCACGAGCTTCTTGATCGCCACATCTGTTTCGTAACACGGAATGGGTGAATCGGGGAGCTCGAAGGGCTGACAGCAAAAGCGCCATCGTACCGGTGCCGCGCCATCTGCCGGTAAATACGATGCCGAAGCTTCCGCGCGCGAGCTCCTTCTCCACCTCCACCTCGCTGTAGTCAACTTCGTATTCGTTGTGGATGTAGTCGCTCGAACCCGTCTCGGAGAGGACCATCGCGCCGTCGGATTTAGGGATGGGCATGGCGCCGGCCAGGCCTCCCTCGCTGGGCTTGCGCTGGTGCGGCGGCACAGGCGGCGCGAGTCCATAGCCCTGGGGCTGGGCCGGAGGCGGCATATAGGCCGGAGCAGAGGGGGCGACAAAGTGGCCCGCGCCGGGTCCGTAGTTGAGTCGTAGGTGTGGCGACGGGGCGGGCTGGGGTGGTTGCTGCGGCGGCTGCGGCTGGTAAAGGTTCGGCTGCTGCGGCTGCGGTGGTTGCTGCTGGTAGACAGGCTGGGGTGCCGGGATGGGAGGCACGGCACGCGGATAGGGCTGTCCCATTGGGATCTGCGCGTAGACCATCGCCGACGATTGATACATGTTGGTGGCGGCCTGTTGCTGTGCCTGCGCCTGCGCTTGCGCCTGAGCTTGTGCCTGCGCCTGCGCTTGTGCTTGCGCCTGCTGCTGTTGTTGGACGATGTGCTGCATGTAAGATGGCGGCGGACCGGCAGCCTGTAGACAAACACCGGGCGCCAGCAAAGTAAATTGTGTATAAAAAAGATCAGTAATAAAAATAAACACAGGCAAGGCAAGTGGGAGGCTGGGCTCACCTGTTGCTGCTGCTGCTGGCTGGGGTAGTACGGCGCAGGAGCCGGCATGACGGGCTGTGGCGTGGCCGCGCGGGGCTGGTGCTCTGCCGGATGATAGGCCGCCTGTGGCTGGGCGAAGTAGGGCCGGCCGACGCCGCCGTCCGTCGGCGCATAGGCGCCGTAAATGTTTCGCTGCAGTTGCGGCTGCGGCATGGACGCGGACGAGTAGAGCTGCGGCGAGCCCGTGGGCGTGGTTGACGTGCTCATGACTTGGTGGTGGCCGTACGGGTCCGGCGTGCCGCCGCGAGGGCTGGGCGCCGGGATGTGATGCGCCGGCAGGCCGCCCACCGGGCTGGGCGGCGAGCCCTGCGGCGGGCTGTCGGGCGGGGTGGACTGCTGGCCGCCTCGATACGAGTTCATCTGCTGGTAGGTGATCGGCGCGTAGGAGTTCGAGGTGTGCAGGTAGGGCGGCTGCTGCTGCGGCGGATAGAGTCCGCTCTGCTGTTGCTGCTGTTGCTGGTGGTGGAACTGGTACTGTGGTGGCGGCTGGTCGACAACGAGGGCCGGAGGGGACTGGATCCGCGGGGGAATCTGCGGCTCGATGATCGGGTAGATGCTGTGCTCGATGGCGGGCGACGAGGTCGCCGGCATGTGCGACTTCTCCTGCTGCGTGGGGTGCAAATATGAATGAGCCAACTGCACTCAGGGAAATAGTTTCGTTCTACAAGAAAGGAAAAGTCAACCATGATTACGCACCTGCGAACGCGACTGGCCTGACTGCTGCGCCTGCGCATCGAGAAGAAGCATTGCTATATCTCTGAAGCCGGACTCGAGAGCAGTGCTGACCTGCAGATGGTTGACGCGCCAGAAGAGCAGCGATTAGTAAAAGCCATACACACAAACTGGGTCGGTGATCTAGATTGTCGTACATCTTCGTCCTGTACAATGGCCCCCATCTGCAGGAAGTATTCGGCCACCTCCCGCTGCCCGTTGTGGCAGGCGATGTAGAGCGGCCGGTCCTCCCTGCTGATGTATTCGTAGGGCGTCGTCGTGTCCCACTTGGATGGCTTGCGCTCGAGTATCACCTTCTCCACCGTCTCGCTCTCCTCTCCGTTCACATTGGCGCCCAGTCCCAGCAGAAGCTCCACAATTTGGAGGTCGCCCCGCGCAGCAGCGTCGCAGAGCTGTGCATTCATTTGAGAGTACATGAAGGGTGGTGGTCAGCTCGAGCTCGCACGGAGTACCCGGTAGGCGAGCAGGTGCAGGTGGTGGTTGCGTACCGAGGCCACAAAATCGGCGCGATGGTCGATGAGAAGCTCGATGAAGACGACCCAGTTGTTGGTGAGGATTCCCTTGAGCTTCTTCTCGATGCTGGCGGCCTTCTCCACGTCCGTTGTCCCGCCTCGTGTCGACCTCACACGTGCTGAGTCCTACAAGCGCAACCAAACGCACCCACAGGACCGAGTCAGTTGGGCCACAGAACAAACATTGTATGGCGTGTAGTGTGTGCGCGTGTATCATGCTTGCTGTTCGTGTGTGTGTCGTGTGTGTTGTGTGTGTGGTCGTTACCTCGATGTGCCGCAAGATCAAGTCGTAGGCCACCTCCTTGCTGCGGTACTTGCAGGCGTAGTAGAGGGCCGTGTACTGGCAGTACTTGATGTAGTCCATGCCGTCGAGCGGGTTGTCTCCCCTGGCGCCCTGCCGGCCGCCGGCCCGCATCGTCGCGGCCCCGCTGAGCCCGCCCTCGTCGTGCGAGACGTGGCGGTGCATCGACGACGCGTCCTCGCCGAGCCGGTAGGGCTGCAGCGCCGACGCCGTCGAAGAAGCAGTCGTGGAGGAGAAGGAGCGCTGGTGACCTCCACCAGCCCGCCCGCCGCCGTGGCCGTTGACGTTCAATCGATGGAGCGTGTTGCCATGATTGATCTCCTTGGCGCTCTTGTGCAGCTTGGACGCAGCAGCAGCGCCACCTTGCTGCTGGGGATCGTCGATGTAGCCCTCCTCCTCGTATCTCTTGAGGATCTTGCGCCCTCGTTTGCGAAATGCGCGTAGCGAGGCGGGGCCGTATCGTTCGTGAACGGCCTTGATGTGGATGTCGGCACCGTGGGCCATCAGCAGAGCCACGATCTCGCGATTTCCGCGCATGCAGGCGACGTGGAGGGGCGTGAGGACGTCTTTGTCCACGCCTTGAAACATGTACTTCATCTCGCTGAGTGCTCCTCCGCCGCCACCTCCTCCCGACGTTCCATCTGGCGTTATGATCGATGAGAGCGAAGATGATGGCGAGCCGCTTTCGTCGCTTCCATTCCCTCCATTCCCCACCTGGTTCCAATTCCTTCGACCTAGCTTGTACTCCTTTCTATGGTCTATGTCCACCTCCTTGTGCTTGAGCACCTCGCACAGGGTGCGCACATCGGCTCCTTCCACCGCCTCCCACAGTTTTGCGTTGGCGTTGCCCATCTGCCGCGCATCACACGATTTCGAGAGATGAAATTAGCGAAATGAGAGAGCACCGCTGCTGCCACGTTGCTTGATAAAAATCAAGCCTAAAACTGGAAAAGACGCAGCACACCTTCTTCACCTCGCTTCCGAACGCCAAAGGGAAAGCAGAAGCCGCAGGAGCCAATGCAAATTAAATCAAGAATAATGGTGTGCTTGTTGGCCAAACCGCGGTAAATAAATAACAAAAAATAATGAAAAAGTTGGCAGCACCTTGTGGTGATGACGGCAACTTGTGAGGTTCACGAAGCGAGGAAGGAGACCCGCACCACAGACCAAAGATTATCGCCAGCCCCCACCCAGCTTTGTCCACCTTTCTTTCTTCTGAGTTTTCAGCGCACGCTTCCGCTTTGGGGCAAAGAGCCAGAATTTCGTTAACTATTTCAGGAATTGCACAATGCTGACGTGGCACGCTCAGGTGATTTAGATGAGATTTGTGACGAAGGGGAGACGAAGATGAAGTTGCGACGGGAGCAAGGGGCGCACTTGCTGCCGACTCCCGCGGGGCGGGCAGGAACGGTCAGGCGAGTGCTGCGGGGCGGGACGTGCTTCTGGTACTCGGTGGTGGGGGTGCTGGTGGCCTGCCAGCTCGTCGCCGCCTACATCTACTTCTTCTCGGCCCCCTCACTTCACCCGGTCAAGTCGCCACCACACGTGCCACCACTGGTGCCCACCCTACAAAGCGCCGCTTGCTCGAAGCCAGCTTTGGGTGGACTTATGTCTCCTGTGTCACGGCGCACACCGCACACGCAACCACCGCGCGACACGCAGCTCACAGAAACACAGACACGGGCACACTCGCAAACGTGGGCAGCTCGGGCACCACCAGGCCGGGTGGTGGAGCCCTCGGTGGCCGACGCATCGGGGCTGGGGCCGCAGGCGGGGGAGGGCGATCAGCTGCATCCGCACCTGGACGTGGGCAATGAGCGCTATGTGACTCCTCACTCACCTCCCGAGCGGCTGCAGCCCAAGCGCATCAACGAGTGCAGCAAGGTCCCCTAGCAAGCTCTCATCATGCCTCCCCGCTTTCGCGATTGCCTGCGCACGCGTGGGTGATGTCATTCACCAACAACTACAACAGGGAGAGGCGATCGGCATGTGCGCACAGGACCCGCGCATAGCATATGCGGCCGAGTTCGTGTACCCAACTTGGGTCATACCGATGCCCAAGTTCATCCGCAAGGAACACGAGACCCTCTTCTTCGAGCTGCAACAGGTCCAGGGCTACATGAAACAGCACGACTCCAGGGACTGCCAGAACACGAACTGCCGGGGAGTGGACTTCCCGCCCTCGGAGCGGCTCGTCTTCCACGGTGAGCAGTTCACCTACGGCCACGTGGTCTCCGTCAGCAACGGTTACTCATAACCCTGGCTTATATATTGAACCTTCACATTCTCACATTGTGGTTTTATGTCGTTTTATGTTGCTACGTGTTGTTTGTTGATGAATGCCAACAACAGGCCTCTACGCCGGGCGACCGTCTTCGGCCTTCTCAGGCCCTTATGAGTGCGAGTGGCCCGCCAGCTACACCATGCTCTATCCACCTGCGAACCAGGTGCTCAAGCCGAGATACGAGAAGGTGGCCGTGTTTGTTGGTACGAATCCTCTCCGTGGCCGGCCTTTATTGTATGTATCCTTGTGTACTGATTCAGCGGTGCCGTTCTCCCAGGGCCGCAATACAAGTCCTTTCAGCACTTTATCGACCGATTGATGCCGGACATAGCGCAAGCGTGGGACCTGGTGTCGACCGACTACTCGTGGCTCATAGCGAGCCAGCCTGCGGGTACTGACACTCGGTACCACACGGCCCCAATCGCGCGCGTATCTCTCTGAGCCCGGACTGGTCTTGGACCCCTCAACTCACCACCACCACCCGGCGGCGACCAGGGGCGAAATATGGCAACACCTGTTCGGGCGACATGGGCGGGTGTGGCCCTCTGAAAACGGGACCGTGTCTGCCGAACAGATGCTCTACACCTGCCGCGTGCCCCGATTTCATCCCTGGATTTGGCAAAGAATGCGCGACATTCTGGGTGGTACAGACCACACGACACACGACACAAGTGACACACAACACGGCTGACGTCATCCTGTGCTGTAAAATTCACTGCATTGCTTTGTCCCTCTATCTTCGCTCCAGTGGTCCATGTGCCCATACAGCAGCGGACGAAGATCGTCTACCTCCCGCGCGGGCGGACCCGCAAGGTACTCGCCACACACAAAACCCAGGCACACTCCTTACCCTTATGCCGTGGTATATAACGCACGATTCGCAGGTGTTGAACGAAGAGGCGCTGGTGACGGCGATGCGCGCATTCGTGGCGAGCAGGGGCGTGCCGGGAGAAGAGTTGGTCGTCTTCAACCACAAGGAGTTTCCCGGCTTCCTTGCCACGCGAGACTTTTTCAATCACCAAGTCAAGGCCGTCATCGGTACCTTGCCAGCCGACCGCGAACGCGCCATCGCACACGCGCACACGCACACGCACGCACACGCACACGCACGGTTGCGTTGTACTCTGAACTCAGCTACAGTATTCTTCAAAAAGGCCCACACGGGGGAGCGTTCTACAACATAAACTTCTCTCCGCGCGATACCCTCGTTGTCGAGTTCTTCCCGGTCAAGCCCTACGTCAAGACTGCGCTTCGCTGGCCCGAGGGCACCTGGTGGCAAGCGGCCTGCCTCCAGGTAAGACGCTCCACCCACACCACATGCACTCGCGAACTTTACTAATCGATGGCTCACACACACGCACTCCCAAAACCGCTCACGCACACGCTCACGCACACGCACACGCACAACACGCGCAATCAGCACAACTACTACATGATACCCATCGAATCGCCGGATGGCCGAGGAGACGTGACGGTCAACGTGCCAGAGATCATAGACATCCTGCGCAAAGAACTGCCTCTCCCGTCCACCACAGATGTCAAGGCACGCGCCGACCTAAGGTAGCTGAGGCGGACCTGGCCCATCTCGCTCAGCTTCTTGAGCAGCTTGCAGGTGTGAAAGGCCTTCCGGACATCCACTCGCAACCATCTCCGCTGCAGCCACGTCGCACAGCAAGCAGTCCGTAAGAGATGTGGGGTAGTGGTCGACGCGCTCTTGTTGAAGAAGTATTTCTGTAGACAACAAGGAGAGAAAAGTGAACAGCAAGAAGGGGGGAAGTGGTTATGATGGAGCAGCTCGGCGGGGTGGCGACAGCTGAGGCGGAGGAGGTGCCGCGACCTGAAGCCAAGCCTGACATGACCGCAGACTGCGGCGTAAAGAAGAAGAAGAAGGGGCAGCACGGCAGAGGTGACCGCACAACAAAGGAAGACGTGTACGAGCGATTTCGGCAGGTGGCTGCGGGGCACCAGGCCGCAGCGCCAGCAATCCACCTGTACTGCCCCTGGGACGGCCACAAGTTCGTGCGCGATGAGACCTCCTGCCCTGAATGCTCCACCCCACGCGGCACCACCAACGTACGTTGATTTACATTTTTAATTCTAATATGCTGAATTTTTAATTATTTGGCAAATAATAATCCTAATTATCAGAGATAAATAATAATGATATATAATTAAATATTATTTTCAATTATCATCATAGTTGCAAATAACACGGAAAAAAACACCAGTACGCGGGGCAGGGCAAAGCGCCGTGGAGGAAGGTGCTGTACGAGGACCAGCCCTACGAGGACAACTACACGCACAAGCCCACGTTCCTGATCGGAATGATCACCAACGGTCTGCCAGCTGCGCCGTTGCGCCAAGTATTTCTTGCTGACTGACCTTCTGCGCAACACACACACACACACACTCGCACACGCACACGCACACGCACACGCACACGCACACGCACACGCACACGCACACGCACCCACAGCAAACAAGCGGGAATATGATACGGTGATGCTCATCATCGATTCGGCGGCCGTCACAGCGCAGATAAGGTTCAGCCCCCAAATTCTCGTATCGTTTGGGGCAAGAATGCCTCTGACTGAACTGACGGACTCACGCTCCACCAGCATCATCGCGCTCTTCATTTTGATGTTCATTGCGATCTACAACGAGTCCGTGTCGCTCCAGCTCACCCTGGCCGGAGAGGCCCTCCTTCTCATCGCCGGCTTTGTCCTGCGACGAATGATCGATCCACGCTTCACTGGTACGCTTCGGCCATGCGTGTGTTGTGTGTCGCACGCGCGCTCCTCACTGAAGACACACGCTCACTGCAAACCGCACACGCGCAACACACAACAGAGAAGTATTTGCTGCGCGGCGTGCGAAGTCTCGTGGTGCTGGTGTGCACGCTGTTCGGTCTGTCGCCCGTGCTCAAGACGCTCGTCGAGTCCGTGAGCAATGACACCATCTGGGCGCTCACCATCTTCTTCTTCGTCCTCCACCTGGCCTTCGCCGATTACTCCTACCTCCAGGGCAACGCCGAACGGTACACTTATTTTTTTATATTTATTATATTATTGTTATTTATATTTATATTTCATTTTTACAGATTTTAGTAATTGTGACATTCACGCTGACGCAAATCTCCGGAGGGCAGGATGAGCGCTCCGGTGTCCCTGAATGCGGCGATCTTCGCGTCAGTGCTCCTGGGGTCGCGCCTGTCGGGCAGCATGCAGGTCTTCACCCTGCTCTGCTTCGCCGTGCTGATCTTCGCTCTCTTTCCCATGATACGCCATCACGTCAAGGTACTTGTCTCCCTTCTTTGATTACATAGCCTGTGCTGCAGCTTTCCTACACGTTCAGTGAGCTCACTCCCTCGTGCGTGCGTGCGGTGTGTGCGATTCTGCGTGTGCGCACACATACAGCGAAAATCTCTGCGCTTGCACCTCTGGCTCACGTGGGGCATGGTAGCGATAGTGACCGTGTGCCTGTTCAACGTCTATCCGCTGGTGGCCTACGCCTACACGTCGACCATCGTCTTCACCACCTTCATCTGCCCGATGTGGCTCAAGTGGATGCAGCGCTACAAATAGTGCGCCTCCCCCTCATGACAGATTGACTTGCCAAGCAGGGGTCTGACCACCACGTCGCGCGTGTCGTGCCGTACGCGTGCAGTGAGATCAACGGCCCATGGGACGAGGCCGTGCCCGCGGTGGAGAACAGGTCTGACCTTCAGTCCTCCTGAGCCATGTGGTGCCACACACTACGCTTACAATCTCGCTTGGTTTGATCTAGTTTTTTGTGTAGACAGAGAAAACTAGTAAATAAATAACACAAATAATGGATGTTACCTCGCTCACAGTGGCAGTGTCTTCGGCTCGTGGGGGGATGGACAGCACTGATGATTGCAGTAAGCTCGTGCTTGTGGGCTTGAGTGGTGGAGCCAGTGAGTGCGCACGCTCCCCATATCTCACAGTGAGAAGATGTGGAGCGTGCGCACGCACGGG
>NW_004457265.1:3439-8926 GCF_000313135.1 Acanthamoeba castellanii str. Neff | reverse complement strand
TGCGCACGCACGGGATCCACCACATGCACGTCTAGCTTGCTGCGACCACCAGTGCTGTCCACCTGGCCTTGGGCGTGCTTGTAGTACGAGTGTCGTTGCTTCGGTGGCGGGTGTGGTGTGTGCGTGTGTCTGCGAGTGTGACAAGTGCCATGGCGCACGCCTGCGTGGGAGTAAAAGATAAAATGACAAATGAACGAGTCCACACTCCCCAAATATGTCTACACGGAGGCTTGACCGGTCGGGGAGCGAGAGGGTGACCTCCAGGGAATATTCACTTGGCTTTGTGCAACCTCAGTTCCACTTCCAGAACGCAGAACACATGTCGCTATCTGCCCAGGTGAGGTGCACGTGAACTTCTGACTTCCCCCCCCTGGTGACAAGATATAGCCATATCATATGCATCTCTATCTCCTTCTGGTCAACCTCAACTCCTGGTTGGCCATTTTTATATTTTTATCTCCTTAGCCCAGTATCTCCACCTCACTAAAGCAACCAACAGCTATTGTTCCTTCTCTGTACTTTCCCGTGTTTTCTGCCAAAATGTCGAACGGGGCATTCTAACTATGCGCAGATGCTGAGTCAGCTGGGCATCATCCTGCCTTCTGCGAGCCACCCCAGCCAGGGTGTCGCCGGACCGCAAGGGCCCTCAGAGGGGGAGCAACGCCCGCAGGGATCGCAAAGCGCGATAAGCGGCACGCCAGGGCCGCAGGGCGCAAGGCGTTTACGGGCTGCGGGGCGTGACCAACGCTGCGATGGGTTGCAGTCGGGCGGATTCGTGCCCACCATCACCCGCTCGACGCCGGGCGTAAACACCGGCGTCAACACCCTGTGCTATCGCGTGACAAATCCCACGCTCCCCGGCCAGGGCAATGCCGTCGTCAAGGGCTTCTTTGGGCTGGACACTGGCTCCGCTACGCAGACGGACCCGGCCGTGCCGGTCTTTGTGCAGTTCACCCTGCTCTGCCGCCCCTGCCCGTGGGCTAGTCTGGCTTTCGTGTGTCGCGACTCTGGTCAGCATCGCCGCTGGCTCTACGGCGCAGCAGATGTACGCCGACCCTGTCGTGCTCCTCTTTTCCCTATGTTTTCTTTTCTTTTCTTGCCACCTGGTTGTCCTTCCGTCTTTTCAATAAATTTGAAGTGAAACCGCCGTTTTTTCTTGTGTTTGCAGATGGACAGCGCAGGAGTGAAGAGCCCGCAAAGTTCAGAGGACTCAACTGACCCTTGGCCCAAGCGTCGTGGCACGTCTCTTTGTGGGGTGGTCCTGGGGGAGGCTTCGTGCGAGCGGTCCGATGACCAGTTGGCGCTGTCCCTGGCTGATATGGCTGCACGCGCCCAGCAGCTTCTGTTCGGCAGGCCAGTCCTTTTGGCCATGGGCCTGCCCTGCTCCGGGCTGAAAGCTTTCGTACCCTGCCCTCCGGACAGGTTTCGCTTTCGTTTTCGTTTTTTGCCTCCGGGTTTTAATTGGTGACGTGGCCAACAGTGGAAGGTGGAGCACATCAAGAGAGAGCAAGAAAATGGTTGGAAACCGGTCGAGTCGTGGGACAGTATACCTGCCATGCACGACCACTTCTGCGCCCGGCTCAAGGTGGTGCCATTTTATTCTCGGCAGTGTTCCCTTCTTCATGGCTCTGATGCCTCTGAGCCTCGCATTCCCCTAGGAAGCGGCCAAGTCGCTGGGTTGTACTGTCCAGTGGGATCGCACCTTCAAGACCAACTCAGATCCCCTCTACTGTTCCTTCGTGCGCTGGCAGGTTCGTGTCAGATGAGCTCACCCGACTCCTGGTCACATGAAGAGCTTCGTAACTGTTGTAGCTGATGATGCCCTTATCATCTCCCTACCTCGCCAAGATGCGGTTGCTCCACGAGCAAGGGCGAGTTGGGCGGTGCCAACGCCCAATGGTCTATCATGTCGGCCGGGGCAAGATCGTCCCCATCTACGAGAGGTACAGCCCAACAGCACGACGAACTACACACGACACGACACGACACACACGACACACACACGGCATGACTGGCACAACACACATGAAACACGGTGCATTGTTCTCATACCAACCTTTCGCTCTCGCTCAGAGGCTTCGTGGGGGGTCCCGCTACAAGGTTCAAGGAGGGAATACCTTGGGTTTCCACCCACATTGCGATCAGGCAGGAGCTCCTGCTTCTTGAGGAAGGTGGCACCCACCCTCTTCCATCATCGTCATCATCACGACTGCGAGCCTTGCTCGACCGCCACACCAAGATCTACGTGGTGAGTCTGTGCCACAAGCACCTCGTGGAGCTGGTCTTCCGGCAAACGGGCTGCGCCATCAACCAGGAGTCGGACCTGGGCGCCTACCTCGTGCTGGGCCGACGTCTGCACCATCGCCATCAACGCGCGGACGAACACGATGGCGACCGGTGGGTGGTCATCTGCTCCAAGCCTTGTGCGCTGCACATGGCGCATCAAGGCTTCGTCTTCGCGACCGTCACGGCCAGCAACAGTACCGACACGACGACCACACCACATCACACTACAACTAACACGAAGCTGGTCAAGCTTGCGGAGCTCAAAGGGCAGGACCTGGTCGGCCTCTCAGTGCGGTGCCCCATTATTGGGCAGCAAGAGGCCTCTGTGCCGATTGTCACGGTTTCGGTAACGAACTCACCACCTCGCACCCACACGCGCGCCTCCTCCCGCTCACTCCACACCCACACACAGCACTATACTGCGTACCACACGATGGAGGTGCAGGGCAAGGGTAAGCCCCTGCCCGAAGGGGCACGCAAGGCGCTCGTGGCGCAAGTACTCGCCAGCCCAGATACCTTCCCCTATAGCCAGGCACAAAACCGCATAGAAACCACCAACACCAACGGTACACGGGTCAACAAAAACCCTCCAAAAACCCTGTGTGGCCAATGTCTAACACGCCCCACTGCACACCCACACGTGCACGCACACTATATATCGTTGGGGCAAACTGCTGATTGTACAGAGGAGCGGTGCATTGTGGCGTCGATGGACAGCTACTTCCTCGATTTTGCCACTGTTGATGAAACCGGCACTGAATGGAAGACCCAGGTTCTGGGCTTGGTCGAGTCAATGAGAAGGCAGGGCTGCCTTCAGGTAAATGACACACATGACACACATGACACATGACACACATGACACACACGACACACGACACACGACACACGACACACGACACGACACACGACACTCACGCATCTAACTCCCTGTTCTTCGCCAATTCGAGTGGGACAACCTCCTGTCAAAGGTCAGGAGAAAGAAGCGGTGGTACGTGGGCTCCTACGAAGGCCAGGGCACACGTCTGCCGTGGGACGACCGCATGGTGGTCACGCCGCCGTGCGAGCAGGCCCTCCTGCACGCCTACTTCGCTGTGGCACCCATCGTGAAAGGTACGCACATGCTGGCCACTGAGTGCACACACGACACGACACACAGCTGACAGACATGCGCTCAATGTTCAGAGTGCGGCGACATGAGCGACGAGGACTGGGACCGAGTGTTCGAGCCCAAGGGCCGCACCGCGACATGGTCAGCAGCCGTTGTGGCAGAAGAAGTGGACCGTGCTGCCATTCTCGACCGCGCCCGCCACCAGTTTCGCCTGTGGTGCGTCACTCAATCCCATCGCACCACCTCACCACCGCACCACCAAAGCCTGACAACCCAACCAAGTTACCCCATGCACGTGCTAGTGGCGCCCGGCTCGGGCCACGGCATCCAATCGGCGCTGGTTTCCCTTTACATCCACATGGCCGTGTGGGGTCCGGACATGTGCCCGCGGGTAAGTAAGCGCGATGTTCGTTAAGTTCAATTCGGATTGGCCGATCGTCTGATAAAACCACATGTCTACATATTGCTGGTGATGTGAGCAGAACATTCGCGTGGCGCAGCGACAGCAGTGCGTTCCCCGCGGATGGGATTACTACGGGAGTGTCTGGTGGTACGATACATCTAGGGAAGCTTCGTGGCTGTGTGATCGCATGTCGAGCTCACACACACCACACACCACACACACACACACATACACACAACACACCGCTCGCAACCTTCTCAGGGTGGATCCACCACCGCCCACGCCCGCACTCGCGGCTCGAGGCCTCACGGTGTCTCGTCTCGTGCAGGCGATGGGCGGACGGTGGGAGACAGGCCGAGAAAGCGAAGAGTGGGACAAGGCGATGCGGTGTCTCAGCGAGACCTCTGCAGTCATACAGGCACCGACCACCAACATGGCTGCGGAGGGCTCACTCTCAATGGCTCACTCCGTGTTCTGCGCACAACAATACAGGCCTACCACCAGCACCGCAACCTCATGCGAGGCAATTTCAGTGTACGCATACCGCACACACCGCACACGCACACATACACACGTGTTAACATGGTAGCATGCGTGCAGAGGGAGCGAACACTGATGCTGTGGGCTCACCTGCGCGAGCCAGAATCGGCGTTCGCGCGCCTGCCCCTGGAGCTCGTCGTGTACATCATGCGGCACCTCAACGCTCCAGGATGCCTGAACGCCCTCCCTGAAGGGATCACTATCGATCCGGTATGTGAATTCACCCCTGTCCCTTGCGCACGGAATGTGGCCCACACGACACACGACACACACGACACACACGACACACACGACACACACGACACACACGACACACACGACACACACGACACCGGCAGGCCGCAATTGACCGCAGTTTCGGGGGCGAGCTCAACGCACACTTCTTGTCGGTCGCCCGTGCCCTCCATGCCAGCGATCTGCGGCTCGCTCTCACGATCGTGTTCAAGCAAATGCAAGGGTCTCTACAGCGGTACAGAGCACTCACACAGTCACCCTGTTCTCTTCTTCTCCTTCCACTCGTGCAGCGCAATATTGAACTCATTAGCCGGCCGTGTCCAGATACATGGACAGGCTCCGGACCTCCCCAAATAAGGACCAGACCTGGCGTCTGTGCAATGTCCGACTGATGCGCCGCTGTTGCAAGGCACGCCCTCGCGACACGACACGACACGACACGACACGACACGACACGACACGACACGACACGACACGACACGACACGACACACGACACACGACACATTGCACACCACCGCACACACACGGCCGATTAACTCTCACCGTCTGGTTGCTGGCGCAGATCATGTCTTGCGCGCTGTTGCCGGTGTGTACGGAGTGGAGCTCGGTCGCATGGCGCTCGTGGATCTCCGGCAAGAGGGACTCAGACTCATCGTTGAATGGGGCGGGTGGCGCCGCCGAACCGCACCGCACAGACCGCTCGGCCGCTCACGATCACGACCAGCAGCAGGCTCTCGACGCGGAGTCCGCGCGGGCCATGGGGCGCTGGTGGCGCAAGCATGTCGTCGACGACGAGCGGATGGTGGGCACTGTCACGTTGAAGTCCCAAGCACTGCGCGAGCTCACCACCAGCGTCGGCGACCTGCGGGCGGCCTATCTCTGGCGCCTGATCGAGCGGTGCAAGCGCGAGCGGT
>NW_004457265.1:0-815 GCF_000313135.1 Acanthamoeba castellanii str. Neff | reverse complement strand
GCGCCTGCGGCCGAGGAGACGCCGCGCGATGAGAAGGGCGAGGCGGTGACGGATCGCAGCCTGCGGGAGAAGCTGAAGCTGCTGGCGCTGGAGCGGCGCAGCCTGGAGGAGGAGAAGGCCGACGTGGCGCGCCTGCGGGCGGAGATCAGGCAGGAGTGGGACGACGTGGAGGTCGAGCGGCAGAAGGTGCGGCAGCTCAAGCGCGACGAGCTGGCCAAGCTGGCCGAGGAGCGGGCGCGGAGCGAGGCCGAGCTCAAGGAGCGCCAGCGGCTGCTCGAGGAGCGCGAGCGCAACCTGGAGCACGACCGCCGCGCGCTCGAGGACGAGAAGCTGCGCCTCGACAAGCGCATCCACGAGGAGAACGACCGCGCCGAGAAGCGCCGTCTCATGGAGGAGGAGTTCAAGAAAATGGACGAAGAGCGCAAGGTGCCACCCAATCTCTCTTTTTCTCTCCTTTCCTCCTCGATCGTGTTCTCACCACACACACCACACACACCACACACACACACACACACACACACAACACAACACGCAGATGATTGAGGAGAAGAAGCTGCAGATTGCGGAGGACAAGATGAAGAAGCGGCTGCAGGAGGAGTGGAAGCGGGTGGAGGCCAAGAAGCAGGAGCTGGAGGAGGCGCGCAAGCAGGAGGAAGAGCGCCGCCGCCGGGAGGAGGAGGAGCGCATCGAGGAGGAGCGTCGGCGGCTCGAGCACGAGACCCGCGAGCGCGCCCGGCGCGCCGAAGAGGCCCGCCTCGAGGCCCAGCGCGAGAAGGACCGGATCGACCGCATCCGCCGCCAGATGGAGGAGGAGA
>NW_004457266.1:12113-14838 GCF_000313135.1 Acanthamoeba castellanii str. Neff | reverse complement strand
ACGGCGACTGAGGTCTCCATCCACGACGCCTGCACCACTCGAATGCGGCTGCCGTCCTTCAGCCTTGAGGTGTGGCGTTGTGTTGCGTTGCAAGTGAGTTGGTGAGTTGAGGCCGTGGTGTGGCGTATTGATGGGCCGAGGCGGGAATCGGGGGTTGATGGGAGGTGCCGGCACGCACCGGTCGTTTTCAAAGAGCTTGACCCAGTCGCTCGTGACCCGGCCATCCAGCACGATCAGCTCCCTCACCCTCTCTGCAGACGACGCTGGGTAGTGAATTATTATTTTGGGTTAATAATAAATAAATAAATAGAAAATGAATTGAATAAAATTTAGGTAGTGTGCCGTACAGCCAGTGGCGTCCGTGGCCTTCTTCTTGTCCGCCTTTGAGGGGTGTTTGCCGCTCTTCTTCTTGTCCTTCTTGTCCTTCTTTTTGTCCACTTTTTCTTTGGCCTTCTCCTCCTTGGCGCTCTTCTTCGCTGCCTTGTCCTTCTCCATCTTTGTCTTCTTGTTCTTCTCTCGTTGACCTTCGACTGTCAGTCTGACCACAAGGGAGCAGCCTGCCCCAATCAGCTTCACACAGCCTTGTTCGCCGTATTTGTTTTGGTGTTTCTATTATTTGTAGACATAGAAATAAAAAGGAAAATGGTGGAAAATGGGGCAGGCACTCAGAGCCACTCAGATGAAGAAGGTGGGCATTACAGGAGCTACCGGGCGGTTGGCGACAATCCTCATTCGCCAACTGAAGGATGAATACCAACTGAAGCTGTTCTCTTTTGAGAAGCCCGAGTGTACGCTCAGGCCAGGGAGGAGTTTTGGTGCTGCCCCACCCAACGCAAACACTAACTTGGCCACCTGTGCTCCCCTCCCACAGGCACCGACGCTGAAACGCTGCAGACCGAAAAGGAGACCTACGACACCACTGTCGTCGACCTCAGCGACCGCGACCAAGTCAAGGGTACCTCATCCATATAACTTCTATCTGCCCCTGCTCGTCTCACTGCCGCTGGTCAGGTCTGTTCGAGGGCTTGGACGTCGTGATCCACCTCGCGGCCTACTCTCTGGCCGTGCCCTTCCCTGAGCAAGGTAAGTCCCAACGCCACAACATGGACATCAGGGTGAGAGCTAGCGTTGGGTACACTTGATTGTTGATTGTTGTATTTGAGTTGGGGTGGCGCGAAGGCCGGTGAAAGAAATTGGGCGCCGAGGTCCGGGTGAGGGAGCCTCTTCTAGCACCACGCTCTGCTAACTGGATGGGCAGTTGGCAATCAGCAAAGGGCACGAGCATACCTCTAAACGGTCACAGCTGCGTGCATGTTTGCCCCAAGCGCAAGGATGATGATCCACCTTGCCTGCCTAGGGGCCTTATATACCCACTCCTGTGTTGGCGATGTTGGGGTTGTGAAGATTCTCTGCTTTGTGGTCAGAACGTTCTTCGTTCATCAACTTTTCTTGGCGTTGGTCGGAATTCAGTTCTTGAGTTGCGGTCATGCGCTAACGCAACATTGCACAGGACCGCACGTGGTGTTCAAGAACAACGTGGAGGCGACTTACCATGTCCTGGAGGAGTGCGTACGCGCCAACGTGAAGCGGTATCGTAACCAATCTATAGCACCCGTATTTTGGCCTCTGCTCACGACGCAGTGGAGGACAGATTCATCTTCGCCTCGACCAACCACACGCAAAATGGGTCCATGTGTGCCGATCCTGCCAAGCCTGGTACAAGACTCACTCGATGGGACCAGCGACTTGATGATCTTATCAGTCTTGTTTCCACCACATCAGAATCGCTGGACGTGGCCCGCATCAAGCCCGGAACAGTTCGTCTTGGAGTATGAAGGCGCTCCCATTCGCTCTCTGATTGCCCTTTTGCGAAAGCTCGCCATTGACGTGTGCTACTTTCATGTTTTTTAGGACTTTGTCTTCCCTGACTCGCTCTATGCCGTGTCCAAGACCTGCGGCGAAGACCTGTGCAAGCTCTTCTCGCTCCACAAGCGCATCGCGACGGTGGTGTTCCGCATCGGATGGATCAGATTGAACGGTACACTGTTGCCATTCACCAGTGATCAAAGGCTATTAGCTTACTTATTGTAACAGATGATCCCTCCGACTTGAAGGGCACTATCAACGAAGCTTACATGCGGGCAATGTACCTGTCGCAGCGCGACGCCGGTAACTTCTTCAGGAAGGTACACACAAGGCCAGCCTCTGTGTGCCATCAGGCCACTAACCCCAGAGTCTATCGCGCCTAGGCGATTGAGGGCGAGATGAAGCCTGCCGCTAGTGGCATTCCCTTCATGATCGCCTACGCCGTCAGCAACAACGACGCCAGGGTCTACGACCTCGAGGAGACCATCGCCACCCTCGGCTATGTCCCTCAAGACAACTCTGAGGCCTACTTCCAGTAGCCGCCCACACCTTGATCTGGAGTCAACAAGGTTTGGTGAAGTGGGGAAAGAGAAGGGAAAATAACAGGTGTTAAAGTCTCCGCCACCAGCAGCTGCTGGGTGTGCCGCTCGCTGGCGTGGCTCAAACAACAAGTTGGGGCACTAGCGACTCGCTTGATCCAAAACACGACCAGATGGATGATCAAGCGAAGCATCGCGGCATAGAGCTGAAAGGGCTGGTGGCGGTGACTGCGGCGCGGGGGGCGCTGGACGTGAAGGCGCTGTGGGCGCGGGTGGTGGCGCTGGTGCGAGCCCACCCGTACGTGGCTGGGGCGACCACG
>NW_004457266.1:5419-7698 GCF_000313135.1 Acanthamoeba castellanii str. Neff | reverse complement strand
CACACACACACCACACGTACCACCGCACGCACACGCGGGGCTGAAGCGCCATGGGTGCGGTTGTGCGCATGCAGGGAACAGGATTGTGCTCGATCTGGCGCTCTACAAGGACAACGCACCGATCAACGACCTGGTCATCGACAACATCCTCGGGGCCGATTTCCGCCTCGCCCGCGCGCCGCTCGTGCGCTTCACCCTGACCAACGTCCTGCGCGACGCCCGCACCGCACGCAGCATCATGAAGCGCGTCATCTACGACCACACGATCGAGCTGCCCCGCATCAACCCGCGCCACCACATGAAGCCCTACGCCTTCGCCTACGGCGTGTCAGCGCGCGAGGGCGACGCCGGCCAGTTCTTCGACCGCCTGGTCAAGGTCGACGTGCGCTCGGGCGAGCGGTGGGTGTGGGACGTCGAGGGCCACTTCCCGGCCGAGCCCATCTTCCTCGCCACCCCGGACGGCGAGGACGAGGACGACGGCATCCTGCTCAGGTACTACTCACCTACCACCACCGGCCACCACTTCCGCTCACCGTGCGTGTGCGCTGTGCGCGTGTGCGTGGGCGGTGCGCGTGTGCGTGGGCGTGTGCGTGTGCGTGTGCGGTGTGCGGTGCGCGTGCGTGTGCCCGATTAGCATTGTGCTGAATGGGGAGACGGCAACGAGCTATCTGCTGGTGCTCAATGCCAAGGACATGAGCGAGCTGGCGCGGGCGCAGGTGCCCCACCACATCCCCTTTGGCTTCCACGGTGCGCACCACCCCGCCCTTCCCTCCCGACGAACACCGCGCGTGCAGTGTGTGCGTGTGTGTGCTCACCTTGGCTTGATGTGGCTCTAGGCAACTTCTTTGGCGAGCGCCAGACCTCGGACGTCATGTGATTGCCCCCCCCCCCAAACATCGTTTCGTGCCCAAGACCATGTCGTATGTACATCGTCGTCATTATAATGACAATAATAGAGAATAGAGTGAAGGAGAACAGGAGAGAAAGGTGTGGTGGCCACTCTTCAGGTGGCGAACTTCTTCTGTCCGGTGCGCGGATCGATCACGAACCCACCCGCCGCCTGCTTGCCTACGCATTTCCTGTGTGTCGTGGTGTCGTGGTGTCGTGGTGTCGTGGTGTCGTGGTGTCGTGGTGTCGTGGTGTCGTGGTGTCGTGGTGTCGTGGTGTCGTGGTGTCGTGGTGTCGTGGTGTCGTGGTGTCGTGGTGTCGTGGTGTCGTGGTGTCGTGGTGTCGTGGTGTCGTGGTGTCGTGGTGTCGTGGTGTCGTGGTGTCGTGGTGTCGTGGTGTCGTGGTGTCGTGGTGTCGTGGTGTCGTGTATTGTTAGAGAATAGGATCACAAGCGTGCGCTGAGCAGGTGCAGCGCGTGCCGACGACGCACCTGCAGAGCGCCTTCTTCTCCGCCGGGCGCTTGACGAAGCTGCTCGTCAATCTCTCTCCGCATCCGTCGCAGCAGAAGCACTCCTCGTGAAACTTGCGCCCGAACAGGTCCACGTACGCTCCTGCGCGTTGTTGGTGTGTGCCGGACGTACCAACCAACATTGTCGTCACCACCCACCATCCACCACCGCCAAACCGAAAAGAGAGGCTTGTAGCGGCCTACAACAGACACGCACCGGCGATGGGCTGCTTGCATCGGTCGCAGCTGACCGAGAGCAGGCGGTGGTAGCAGTCGCCGCAGTGCGGAAAACCAGCCGCCGACTCAGCGATGCCCGACGGGTGCATCCACTTGTCCTCCTTCAGCTCGAACTTGGCCGAGCAGCCCTTGCACACTAAACATGGTGGGGCGAAGGTCAGACCATGACGAACAAGGTGTTGGTAGGGGGTTTGGGGGGGGGTGAACCGAAGCAGTGGTGATGCCATCGCTTCTCCTTGGAGCCCCAGGGCACGACGGCGTCGGTCTCCACAAAGAACTCCTGACACCCGGCGCAAGGCAGGTCCGACGAACTGTAGTTGAACTGCTTCTTCAACGGCGATCCCATCTTCCTTCTGCTTCTTCTTGGCGTACGCGAATGAACTGGTTCGTGTCCGGCCTCGCGTTGTTCTTCACAAGTGAATCGAACTACCAATTGCGGTGCAACCGTTAAAATTAAGAAGAATTAAGTAGTGAACTAACTCCAACTGTAAGTGGCTCCTCAGTCGCCCACAGCGCCCTCCTCGGCGCTCTCGGCGGTGTGCTCCCTGAATATGGAGGCGTGGACGTGGGCTGCGGAGGTCGCCAGGTCGGCCACCAGCCCGTGCACGGCCTGCGAGGCCAGCAGATTCGTCGCCCGATGATAATA
>NW_004457266.1:0-812 GCF_000313135.1 Acanthamoeba castellanii str. Neff | reverse complement strand
CGGGCTTCCTGGGCGTGGAGAGCGTGCGGGAGGGCGGCGTCCACGGCCTGGGCGTGACGGTCTCCTACTGGCGCGACCTCGCCTCTATAGGCGCGTGGAAAGCCGTAGGCGAGCACCGCCTGGCCCAGCAGCACGGACGCGCCAAGTGGTACCAGGCCTTCACAACTCGCATCGCCCGCGTGGAGCGTGACTACTCCTTCATAACCTCACCCGCCAACTCCGCCAAGCTGTGACGCACCACATGGCCCACATTGTGTTTCACCAACGACACCCAATTCTTTTGTTTGATGAGTTATCAACTGGTGGAAGGTTTGTTGTTGAGTTGTTGGGAACCGCTCAGCCCCTCGGAATGGAGGGACGAGCAGGCCACCACTTTAAGTGATGTAGACTATGAACCAAAGACGAAATGCAATGGATGATTAGTACCTTTCCTGTGTGTCTCCTCCCCTTCTTCTACTCGCACAGCTGCACGTCTATTGTGGGTCAGTCCTGTCTTTGCTGAACCACCAACGAAAAAAGAACGAAGGAAAAGAAGAAATAAAAACCAGAGGCCTGCCCAGGGCTTGCTACATTAAAAGCTCTGTTTTCTATGTACGGCCAGTTGAATGTACAGGTCTCCTCATCAGAAGCCCAGGCCCTTCCGGTTGTTCTTCACGATGGCCATGAGCGGCTCCGCGATGCCCTCTCCGTTGGTGCCTACAGAATTTGATTGACACGAAGCATGATCGTGGTGAGCGGCGGATAAAGGTGTGAGGAGGACATGACGAGAAAGCGAGTGCGTACCAACGAGGCCGCCTCCACTCCAGCCCATG
>NW_004457267.1:10591-11182 GCF_000313135.1 Acanthamoeba castellanii str. Neff | reverse complement strand
GTTCGATCCCGACCGCTTCCTCCCGCCGCGATCGGAGGAGGACTCGAGGTCTTCTCCTTCCTCGCCTGGGGCGTCGGTGCGTCAACTGCCCTCCGTCCCTCGCACCACCGCACATGACACACGCAACACACGCACGGCGTCTGAATGTGTGGGTGGGGAATAGGAAAGCACCCGTGCCTGGGGATGAAGTTCGCGAAGCTGGAGATGAAGAGCATCCTGGCGGTCCTGCTCACCACCTTCGAGTTCAAGCTGACGGCCAAGGAGGGCGCCCTCCCCGAGCCCGACCGCAACAACCTCCACACCACCCGCCCCAAGGAGCCCGTGTTCGTCTCCTACGAGGCCCTTCCTCCGCACGCCCACTTCGATTGACCTATCTCTTTCGCTCTTCGTTCTTTTTTCTTCGTCTTCGTTCTTCCTCCTTATTTATTCTTGCCTGGATGGTGTTCGAACACAGCCTGTTTCTACTTCTGGTGTGGTGGTCCTCTTCCTTCCTAGAGGGGAGGCTGAGGGGCAGCAGTCTCCAGGTCCATGGCAGACGCGTTGGTGTTGGCGGCTGACGCGTCCTGGGTCTCGGCTGGGGCGGCAGGGGCC
>NW_004457267.1:8469-10151 GCF_000313135.1 Acanthamoeba castellanii str. Neff | reverse complement strand
AGCATCACAACATCGCCGTGAGGAGTGAGGGAATCATGCAGCAGGGGGCTGGGGCCACTGCCACTACCGAGAGAGCACACGCGAACCTTCTTGCCCTTGCCCTTGATCTGCAGCTTGAGGTGATCAATCTTGCCGGGCTGGAAGTTGATGTGGGTCACCGTCTTGCCCTCTCGCACGATGGGGTGCGTTTCGGCCGCGCCGATGATGCAGTTGTGATTCGAGTGCTGATAAACGTACATATCGTGTCCTTCGATCCCATCCACGTCTGCAGTTTCATCTTCAATCTCTCAATCCGGCTACAAAAATCGTTAAATCATTTTTAGCGGGAACGAAACGTACTCATAAAGAAGTACTGTATGTAGTATCGGGAGATCACATCAGGAATGCCCGAGAAGGGAATCTCGTCTCTTTCATCCTCTTCCAGCAGCTCCATTCTTCCGATTATTTTGATTTAAATCTTTTCCCTCTTTTCCACGCAGGCTTTCTCGACAATTTCTCAGACCGCATCCCTTCCTAAATAAACAATTATTCAGCTAAACCACTGCGGCCTTGATCGTATTGTATTTTGCAGTTTTAATTCATCACAAAAACAATCTTTGGAGAGGATGGAAGACTCAACGGCAACTCCTGCGCCTTCTGGCACCACGCCTCCCGATTCCCCGCGCACATTCAATGAGCGGTTTGCGCAGTACAAGCAGGGATTCGAGTCCACGCACCCGCATGCCGCCGAGGCCACGTCGTCCGCCTTCCAGGTCGCCCACGCACCCCTGGCGGATGGGGTGAGCGAGGTCAACATATTCGATTTCGACGGCACCCTCTTCCGTTCGCCCGAGCCCAACTTCACCAAGTGGTCGAGCGAGGCCGTCGGCAAGCTCAAGGGCCACCCCAGGGACCGCGGCCTCGGGTGGTTCCAGGAGGTGAGAGCCCTCCACACCGCAGTCGTTGCCTTGACCCCTCCCCTCCCCCCAACCCTCTTGACCCGTGCCCGTGCCTGCAGGTGATTACGCTGTCGGCGCCCTACGTGCCGGTGGCGCCGGGCGAGGAGTGGTGGAACCAGCAGCTCGTGAAGCGCGTGCGCGAGTCGATGGCTTCCGAGTCGGCGGTGACCGGTATTGACCACTGCACGCTGGTCCATTGAGGTCTTGTCTGACGTGTGTCGTGTGTGTCGTGCGTCGCGTGTGTGTGTTGTGGGTGTCGGCCAGTTCTGTTGACCGGCCGCACGGAGTCGTATCGGGAGAACATCCAGACCCTGATCAGCCACCTCAACCTGGCGTTCGATGTCGTCGGTACCGAACACCCGCTCGCCGAGTGTGTGTGCGGTTGTGCGTGTGCTGATAGCGCGTTCCACGCGGCTTTCCGCACGACCAGGCCTGAAGAGCCCGCCGGAGATGAAGACGATGGAGTTCAAGAAGGAGTTCATCGACGGTCTGGTGGCCAAGTACAAGCCGCGCAAGATCAACATGTGGGAGGACCGCCCCAACCACCTGGAGGAGTTCAGCCGCTTCCTGCTCGAAAAGAAGCAGCTCCAGGGCATCGACTTTGAGGTATCCATTCCACTTCGCTTCACTTTCACTCTGTCGCGATGATCGCTTCTCTTAGGCTTGTCAATTAACGCACGACCACACACACACACACACACACGCACGCACACACGCACGCACACACACGCACACACGCACACA
>NW_004457267.1:0-4128 GCF_000313135.1 Acanthamoeba castellanii str. Neff | reverse complement strand
CCGCGAAACCCAGCAGGCACGCCAACTAAATGCACGCACCACCCTCGTCAGCCCCCAAGCCCCCGTGTGATCGTTGCCCGCCCGCACGCGCGGGTTAAACGAGCGTACCAGGATGACCCGCACGGGTGTCCAGAGAAGGAACGGTGCCAGGTAGCGGGACATGAGCGGCACCAGGATGGTGCCCCTCTTCCTGTTGGCCGCGCCCGGCCTCTCGCGTCTGTCGATTGCGTGCGGTCAGCCATTGTGGAGTCGTGTGCTGTGTGTCGTGCGCGCGTGTCGTTGTGTGTGTGTGTGTGTCGTGTGCTCCGTACATCATGATGACCTGACCCGAGGCTTCCTCTTCTTCTGCGGGCAATACAGACTCCCCGGGAGAGTACTGAATCGAGGCCGTCGGTCTGCTCTCCGAGAAGTCTTCCATTGTCTCCGGGTCGGAGCTGCCCGAGCCCTTCGGCGCGTGCTGCTCTTTCTCGTCCTCGCTGTTGATCAACAACACATCGACGCAAGACAGTCGTCACGAGCTGGTGGGTTCCGCCTCCCAAACGCGCGCGCAGGGTGGCATATATGTGGAGGCGTACGAGGTGGCCGATTGCGCGGAGCGTGTGGAGGTGACCTGGTCCACGTCGTCGACGTCGGGGTAGCACGAGATGCAGGGCAAGATGTCCGAACGGTATTTCTGCACACAACGGGCACGCGTGCGTGAAGCGATGGCCAGCGAGAGAGCGGTGGGCGACGTCCCCGGGGGGGGGGGCGCAGGGGTACGCGCGTACCATGATGCGGCGAGAGTCGAGAATGAGGCAGCACGCAAAGAACGAAATGAGGAGCAGGTACTCCGTGCCCACGGCCAACGCGGCTTGCTGGAGAGTTTCGGAGTTAAAACAAAGCGAAGAGGCGCGGTCGGGTTGGGGGGGGGCACGCACCTGCCCAAATGATCGCAGGCCGGGGATGGGGGAGATGGAGATGGCCAGGAAGGCGATGACCTCGATCAGGCACTCGATGGTGATGGTGGGGCAGGCCTTGGCCATGGCCCCGTTGATCCAGTACTCATCGTCGACCACCACCACGTCCTGGTTCGACTTGTCGCCACTATCGCGCCACAACAAAACACACCACATCAACCAACCACCACCACCTTGCGCCCCACGAGAGTGGGTAGCGGTGTGAATAGGACGTACAGGTGTCTCACGAGCTCGGGGTTGGCGTCGCGGGCCTTGACCTTGCGGAACGGGTTGAGCCCCGGCGACGTGGTCAGGTCCTCGATCAGCGTGCGCTCGTAGGCGTGCACCAGGAGGAGGATGTGGTTGATGCCCAGCGCCATCACCAGGAAGTAGAGGGTCTGTGAGAGCGGGGTGATGGTGATGCGCAGGAACCCGTTGAGGCCCGTGGCCGCCACGCCGGCCAACACCACGTGGACAATGCCCGCCACCGTCAACAGCACCTTGGAAATCACGCAGTCGAAAGAGTACAGAGTGCCTGTGCAAACAGAAAACAATACGATAAGGATGACCTACGTGTGTGTGTGTGTGCGCGCGGGGGGGGAGGGGTGTGCGTGTGTGCGCGCGTACCGATAAGGAACACAAACATGCAGCCGAGCGAGAGGAAGAACAGCCAATCGTCGCCCACCATTTGGGCGATCAGCTTGTCGGTCAGCGACGCCTGGAGCACGAGGTAGACGCCGATGAGCGGCGAGTCCTGGGAGAACTGGGTCGTGTTGGACACCAGGGCGTCCTCCCACGCGGCCACGATCGCCGGGTAGTCCGGGTTGGCGTCCGTCGCGGCCTGCGAGGCGCGCACGTAGATCAGGGACTTGAACGCCGACGCGCGCTCGAGCGAGCCGTTCACGCCGGTGAGCGTCATCCCGCCCACGACCAGGTTGCGCAGCAGCGGCTGGCGGAAGGAGGTCTGCTGCGGCGGCCCGCCCACGATGAGGTGCGGGTCGGGGTCGGCCTGGATGGCGGTGAGGTTGAAGCCCCAGTAGTCGAGCACCGAGTAGTAGCGGCACACGTGCGACTTGGCCGGATTGGGGTGCACGCACAGGTCGGTGAGGGTGTAGGTGCGGTTCTTCCACTCGACCGACACGTTGAACATCATCGCGTGCAGCCGGTACATCTCCTCCAGGTACGTGCGCGATTCGTTGGCCGATATCACCTGCTTGTCCGGCGATAACAGGTCCGCCCCTGCACGCACGCACGCGCGCACACGTACGCGGTCATGAGGGTTGTGGCGGTGGTGTGCGCGGTGGTGCGTGTGCGTGTGTCGTGCATTGAGTGGGTTGCAGAGAGGCTTACCACTCCGTTTGGCGGTGATGATGAAGAGTTCCTCGTGCTCGCCGAACACCTGCTTCTGGTAGTCCTCGTTCGTGACGTAGGCGCTCCCATCGTCCAGCCACAGCCTGCCCACACGCAACCAAGACACGTATGATCGTTATTATTATTATTTATTTATTTATTTAGTGTATATTTTATTTCTATATTGTTTATTTAATTCGTTTATTTGCTTCAATAGGAAATAAGTGGTAATAAGTAATTAATAAATGTTCACCACAACGATAAATGGGGAGTGGACGGGGGTACCGGGGCTGGTCGTCTTGCTGGTCCTCGAGAAAGAGGCCGAAGCCGAGGCCGCCGTAGATGACGGCCGACAGGAGCATGATGACGACGGGGTACTTGTGGAGCAGCCGCGACCACCGAATGAACGCCCACTGCAGCAACGCGCTCAGGCCCCGGTTCCACAGCAGCACCCGCGTCAGTGCGTCGTCGCTGCTGTGCCGGGTCCTTGGCCTTCCCTTGGCGGCCCCGCCGAAGCGATGCCCATCCACGTTGCCATCAACATCTTGTTGGTCCTGGTCTCCATCGTCGTGAGTGTGCTTGTTCGCGCCTTTCCGGGCTTTGGGCGGGCTCCGTCGTGGAGATGGCTTGCGCCCGACTTTTTTGCTTCGGTCGTGGTTGCGCTCCTCTTGTTGTTCTTCTCGGACGAGGGGTGCCTCCTCGTCGCTCTCCTCCGATGCCTCTTCGCTTTCTGTTCCCTCCTCTTCCTCCGATGCCTCTTCGCTTTCGGCATCTTCGTCGCCGGTGTAGTCCTCCGACTCGTCTTCCTCCACCACCGCGCTTCTCTTGGGCGCCTCCATCTTCCTCCTTCCAATGCCTCCCCTCACCTTTCTTTTGTTTCCGTGTTGAAGAAGGAAGCTCGCCCGAAAACCCTCGCCCTTCATTTTCACACGACGAACATGGTCCTCAAGAAGAAAATCAAAGAAACCAAAAAAGAAATCCGAAGCAAAAGACAACAAGATGGGTGCTGCGCTGTCGGAGGGGGCGGAGCAGGCGATGGGATGGTCCGAACAGCTGGACGCGCTGACGCATACGCGCCTGGACGCGGTGGTGTTCGGCGGCGTGCTGGGGCTGGTAGCTGCGGCGCTGTTGCAGTGGGTGGTGTGGCCCTACGTTCTGGGGTGGCCTGCACACGAGGGCAGCGGCGGCAAGAGGCGGGGCTGGACCGCCCCGCAGTTCATCACCGCGAGTGCCATCCTCGGGGCGTGGTTCGCCGGGGCACTGGGCACGCTGGGCATCGGTCTCTTCGTGTGGGGCCTCGCCATGTGGGCCTTCAACCGCTCCGCCCGGCTAGGCAACACGGGCTGGGACCGCCCATGAGCACGTACGAGCCCCCCCCCCCTCCTCATGCCGTCTGGACGAAATGCTGACCTACTCCCCCCCCCTTCTACAACTTCTTCTTCAGGGGAGTCGTCTGGCGACGGATTACAAGAGCGTGGACGCGACCGGCAGGAGAAGGCGCTCCACCATTAGCAGGATCATTGCGGACTGTACATGAGCAGAGGATGATGAGAAGAAGCGACCGAGTTCCCGAGCAGGCTGTCCCCGTCTGTCGAGGTGGAGGTAGAGGTGTTTATTGAGAGGGAAGAAGGAGAAAGACTATGTACACGCCACACCCCGAGCGAGCTAGGAGCTGACGGGGAAGGTAGAAGGAGCAGGGACGGGGGCGGAACTCGGCGCGTAGGAGATGGGAGCGGTACGCGGGGCATAGAGCGCGGCGAGGGCGCCCACGGGCGCGGGACTGGGCAGGATGTGCACCAGCTTCGGCGGCGTCCCTCCTCCCGCGCTCTCGGGCGGCGCTTGC
>NW_004457268.1:616733-730521 GCF_000313135.1 Acanthamoeba castellanii str. Neff | reverse complement strand
ACACACACACACACACACACACACACACACACACACACACACACACACACACACACACACATACACACCACACACACACACACAACACTGAAACTGTTACGTCGGTGCGGTGGTGTGCGGTGGTGTGCGACTCTATTATAGGAGTACATGGTCATCTGCAGCTTGGCCTACAAACCGCTCGTGTTGCTGTACCTCCTGGAGATGTTCGACTTCAAGCGCACGCTGTGTTTCACCTCGTCCGTCGAATCCACACACAGGTGAGCGGCACATTGTATCATCATGACCGCTGGCGTGGTATAGTCTGACGCGTTGCTCTTTCTTTCCTTCTTTCCCTGCGCACGCACTAGGCTGTACCTGCTGCTGACGCTGATGGGCCAGACGGGCGTTGCCGAGTATTCGTCGACGCTACCGCAGCGCAAACGCACGCAGATCATCGAGAAGTTTGCCAAGGGCGACATCAAGATGTACGTCACTTCCGCACACGCACACACCGCACGCGCACGCGCACGACACACCGCACGCACACACCGCACGCGCGACACATACGCACGCGCGGACTCTTACTGTCGCACCATGGCACCATGGCACAGTGTGATCGCGTCCGATGCTATGTCGCGCGGGTTGGATATTGAGGACGTGGAAAACGTGATCAACTACGACGTGCCGCCCTTCATCAAGACCTACGTGCACCGGTGCGGCTGCTCTGCTGAACTCTATTTAATTTAATTTAAACTAATTTATTATTTTCAGTTTTATTATTATTTGTTTTGTTATAATTTTGTAATTTTTAACTCGGGTCCAATAATGCAGAGTGGGCCGAACTGCGCGAGCAGGCCGGCAGGGCAAGACGTACACGCTCCTATTGAAGTCGGAGGCGCACCACTTCAGGTCCATGCTCAAGAAGGCCGAGCACTCCACCAAGGTACGCTGCGGCCCCGACCGAACTGCTGCCCCCCTCGAGGGAGGGAAGCACAGTGATGGACCAACGTGTGCGTGTGTGCGTGTGTGCGTGTGTGCGTGTGTGCGTGTGTGCGTGTGTGCGTGTGTGCGTGCGTGTGTGTGCGTGTGTGTGCGTGTGTGTGCGTTGCGTCGGCGGACAACGTGTGTCACAGATCAATCAAGTGAACATCGACTATGAAACGGAGTTGAACAAGTACATGGAGCAGTACCAGGAAGCGCTGGAGAAGCTCAAGGAGATACTCAAGCCCCACATGGGCAAGAACGACCCCACGCAACGCGGTACGCCCTTGATGGCCCGCACCAACCATGTCGTGCGCTCGCGCCGGTTCCTCACCTCTTCGCTCTTTGACGCACAGAACGACCCAAGACGGCTGAGGCCGAGGCCAAGCCAGCAGCGCAGCCTCAGCAGCAAAAGAAGCAGAAGAAGGTCCAGGGAAAACAGGAGACGAGCAACACGAAGACAAAATGGAGGAGGTGGAGGCTATGGTGGACGACCTCGACGACGAGGACAAGCTGCTCGACCTCCTCAAGCAGAGCGCCGCCCGCAGCTGGGGCCTGTGAGACGAGGTTTGCGCTGTTTCATTCATGAAATGACGAACTCGCCCATCGGCCCTTGATCGCGGTGGTGAAGAATGAACGTTGTCCACTTCTTTCTTCTTCTTCGTTTTCATTGTTTATCTCTTCTTGTAGATGCAGGGCTTCAGGGTCAGGTTGGCCTTCTTGGCCGTCGGGCGGTCGCTCTTCTTGAACTCGAACAGAATGAACATCTTGTTGTGGTCGTCCTGCGCACGAAAACGTAACACATCACGTCAGTCACACGCCCCACCATCGATGCGAGAAGAGAGGGGGGTGGGTTGCAATCGCTCGGTGCGCACCTGAGACACGAGGTCGAACCCGAGGACGTAGAGAGCGCTCACGAACTTCTCCACGTTTTCGAAGCGCGACTTCACTTCCGCGATCTTGAGGCTTCCCCTGCGGTCGTGCCCAAGCCACCCACGCGCCCGGGTCAGTCCAACGCACGCACGCGCGTCATGTGTCGTGTGCATGTGCGGGGGCGTGTGTGCGGTGGTGCGTGTCGCGCTGGCGTACTTGGGTTTGAGAATGCGGTGGGCCTCGTTGATGAAATCGACGAGGTTGGTGCCCATGAGGGCCAGGCAGAAGATGACCACGTCCACGCTCTTGGGACCCAGGGGCACCTTCGAGACGTCGCAGGCCGTGACCCACTTATTGGGCGCCGCCAGGTCGAACGAGTGCACCTTCTGCTCCACGTTCTGCGCGATCTTGGCGTCGCCGCAGCCCATGTCCGCCACCGTGAGCGTCTTGGGCAGCTCCTTGAGCTGCGCGATGAAGATGTCGACGGGATTCTCGGGCCACAGCTCCACCTGGCGCGCAAAGCCCCTGTGATACTGCACTCAACAGCAACACAGCCCATTAAACGAACGCGCGTGCGGTTGTGCGTGTGTGCGGTTGTGCGTGTGTGCCGGTGGTGCGTGCGGTGGTGAGTTACCTCTTCGAAGACGCCAGGGTCCTTCTTGACGAGTCGCAGGGCCTCAGAGCCTTCAGAGAAAGAAAGCTGCGCGTGAGAGTGGTCTGGTTGGGAAGCGCCGAGGGGAAAATAGGGCGAGAGCGGGGGAGAGTGGTGCGGCACCGGTCGTGGTGTAGAGCTGCTCGTTGATCCAGCGGAAGCGCGAGCCGGCCAGACGGGCCTGCATCTTCTGCTGCAGCTTGGACAGCCCCTTCTTGGGCGTTGTCGACGCTGTCGTCGTCGCCTCCTCCTCTCCCTCGACCTCCATGCTTGTCGTGTCTTCTTCGTTCTTCTTCGCTTTCTTGTTGTTGCCGTGGGGCGAGGCCGCCGCCTCCTTCTTCGGGCCGGCCTTGCGCTTGGTGCCCTTCTCCGCCTTATGGGGCGCGCCGCCCTCGAGCAGCTGCTTGTCCCTCTGCTCGGCCTCGGCCAGCATCTTCCGCAGAAGCTCGTTCGCGCCCGCCTTGGCGGCCTTCTTGCCCTTGGGCTCGGCGGCGGTGGCGGTCGTGGGCGTGGCGGGTGCCATCTTGCCCAGGTGCTCCATCAGGAGCTGGTCCAGACCTGAAGCGGCGGCGGCCGCTGCCGCGACGGCCGGCTTCTGCGGCGTGGTGACGGTGGCGTCGGCGTCGGCGGCGGCCTTCTCGCTCTGCTGGCCCTTGCCCTTCTTCCTGTTGTTCTTCTTCTTGTTGTTCTCCGCGTTGGGTGACTTAGTCGGTGTCGTGGGGTTCTGCGCCTCCTTGGCGGGTTGGCTCTGCGGCTGCTGCGGCTGCGGCGCCTTGGTCGGGGTGGCGGCCTTGGCGTTCTTGTCATTGGTCGGGGTGGCGGCCTTGGCGTTCTTCTTGTTCTTGTTGTTGGGCGACTTGGCCGGCTGCTGCTGCTGCGTGGCCTTAGCCTTGGCCGGCGCGGCGGCCTTGGCGTTCTTCTTGTCATTGGCCGCAGCCTTGGTCGGCGTGGCGTTCTTGGCATTCTTGTTGTTGTTGTTGTTGGGCGACTTGGCTGGCGTGGCGGCCTTGCCCTTCTTGGTGGTGTTGGGCGACTCGGCCGGTGCAGCGGCCGCCTTGGTCGGCGTGGCGGCCTTCGGCGTGGCGGCCTTGGCGTTCTTCTTGTTGGGCGACTTGGGCGCCGGCGTGGCGGCCTTCTCCTTGGTCGGCGTGGCGGCCTTCGGCTGCGGCTTCCCCTCCTGCTTCTGCTTCTGCTTCTTCTCGTTCTTCTTCGCCTTCTTCTTGGGCGGCTTGGCCGACGCGTCGCTTTCGCCGGCGGCTTCAGTGTTGCTGGTCTTCGCCTCGACCTGTCCCGCGGCCTTGGCCTGCGCCTTGGCCCGCTTGGCCCTGTTGGCCGCACCGCCGCGCAGCCCTCTCGGGCGCTTGGTCGGCGTCGTGGCGGTAGAGGCCGCGGCCGCGGCGTCGCCACCACCACCTTCTCCCGTGCTGCCCGCCTCGCCAGCCTCGCCGCCGGCGGTCGCGGCCTTGGGCTTCTTGGCACCTCCGCGGGAGCCGCGCTTGCGCTTCTTGGGCGTCGTCGTCGCGGCGTCAGACCCATTGCTCGCAGCCGAGGCCGTGGCCGCAGCCTCGGTGGCCTTGCGCGGGCTGGCCTTCGCCTTGCCGTTCGCCGGCGCAGGGCTCTCGGCTGTTGTGCGTGGGGGCAGAAGGGTGGAGGGGAGCGTGTGTATTAGCAGAAGCAACCAACCTGATGAGTACTCAACAGTGCACAAGCGTTCACGCTTACCCTTCTTGGCTGCAGGCTGCTTGCGGGGACTCTTTGCCGGGGTGTGCTGGTCCTTTTTCACTGGTGTCTGCCGATCGCTGCTCTTCTTCTTGTCGCCTGCAACGACCCCAACAAGAGCACATCGTTATGCTACTTCACCCAGTAAATCTCGTTCCTCAATTCTTGATGATTAAATTTCGAGTAGCGTTAAGATTTAATCTCGTACTTGCGATTTAATCGCGAACGTAAAAGTAAATCGAGATGGGGAATGAGCACCTTGGGGGGTGACAGGGGCGGGGCTGGCGGCCTCGACCTCCATCTGGCTGCTTCTACGCCGCTTCCTCCTCGATGAGGCTTCGTCAATGGCGCGCTTGACCTCGGCAACCGCCTCGCCCTGGAGCGAGGCCGTCACCACCTTGAACACATCTCCCGATGCTGATGTAGCACCCGCAGATTCGGCACCTCCTCCGCTCTTCCTTCGCCCCTTCTTACCGCCGGCCTTGGCCGAATCAGCTCCACCGCTGCTGCTGGGTTCATCCCACGACGGCACACTCACTTCCCACATTCTCTCCTTGTCTGTATGCACTCAATTGAAATGAATCAATGCAGCCTCTCGAGATCTTTCTCGTTTTATGTAGCGGCTCGTTACACGCGGAGTTAACTGATAACCACGATTCGTTTATGTGTGGCAGTGCAAGAGAGCGCATCAGGCGCAGAACACGACGGTGAAGGTGCCGCCCGAGTTGACGACGTGCACCTTGGAGTAGTCGTTCCAATAGTGGAAGGCGTCCGGGCAACCAGGGTAGGTGCAGATGGGAGAGAATCTGACGTCATGACGCAGAGTGTAAGCCTGGCACACGTACGAGATAACAAGAACAAGAACAAGAACAAGAGAACATGAAAAGAAGTACCCGCCGAAGGGAGCGAGGATCTGCATGGCGATGTCGTAGCCGGGGATGACGCTGAGGTCGTAGGAGTCGTGACCGGGCCAGGTCTTGGGGTTGATGGAGAATTCGGCCCAGGTCTTGCCGCCGTACCCGTTCTTCAAGTTGAAGTACGTGTCGGTCGGCCGGAACTGCAGCGAGCCGCTAGAGCAATGGTCAAGGCAGGCTTGAGTCAGTTTGGTTCTTCTTTTCTATTGTATTATTGTCTTTTTTAAAATGTAAATAAAAAGCCAAGTGAGGCAAAAAGGGAACAACATTGGGGGTACCCAGGGCGGAGGGTGCCGAGGTTGCGGGAGGGCAGGGGGTGTTCGTTGATGTTGGCGGTGTAGATGACATCGGTGTCGAAACCGCACTTGTTGACCACGTGAATGTTGGTCGCGAGAGCGCAGCCCAATGCACCGGCGAGGAGCAGCACGCAGAGAAGGCGAGCAGGGGACATGTGGGTTGAAGCTTGTTGTTGGTGTTTGAGGGCAAAGACGAGGGAGGCCAAGGGTCGAAACTACCCACCAAGCAAAAGGTGAACGAAGAAGCCACCACTAAAATTAAACTCTGTTATTGCCTGGACCAATCGCATCACCTTGGTTTGGCCCACCAATCCCAGCTTAGAAATAAGGTTGGACGAGGCGGCTCTTCATGACCATGTTCGGTTGCACTACCCGATCTGTGGTCCCACTGCAACGCCCCAGAAGATACACGAGATTTCCTTCCGCGGTCGTGGACAAACTTTTCCGCGGAATGTCGAACTTGGGCTGGTGCAGTTGCGCTCAGAAGCGACCGAAATTCTGCAACCCCCTCCACCACGTTCTTGGTTCTGCACGACCCTGGCTCCCACTTCACCGTCAGCATCACGCACTCGCTCGCAGGGTTTCCTGGCTGGCACCAGGATTGATAAAAGTTTCAACAAACAAACAGCACGCACAGCGTCAACCACAACTGGTACTCCCTCCTCCTTGTTGTTCCCACCTTGTCTTCATCTTGTTGAAGTTTCAAGTCCAGCCTCATCCCCCCCACCCTATCTCAAGGTTCAGAACTATGAGACTTTATTGGGAGGTGAGGTCGGCGGGTGTGTGGAGCACACCACAGTTCGAGGAGGACTACAGGTCGCAGCTGAAGGGCTACGTGAGCGTGCAAGAGTTCGAGAGCGTGGTGACCACCGTCAACCGAATATGGCGGTCCGCGGGCAGCGGTCTGATCAACCGCGGGTGTCTCCTCCTCTGCTTCTGCTGCTGCTTCGTCATCATGCGCAGAGACAATCGCGAGGCGCTCGATGACGTGAGGTACTACGTTCTACTTCTCCAATCGCTGCGTCATCATCACCATCGTTCACACATCAACCTGGTACTGCGTTGTCATTCAATGTGGTGTACAGGCACTATCTGACGACGATCAACAATGAAGTGTACCGCCCGCGAGGGATGGAGTGGATGGTCCTCAGCGAGAGCGATGAGGACGGAGAGGAGGAGGACGTGGTGCTGGCGCTGGAGATCCAGGGCCTGGTCGACCGGCAGCCGATCAAGAGGCGCATGTCCCTCGAGTCCCACGCCGAGCTCCCGCTGCGCCGCTCGCGAACAGACCAGACGACCACCATTCTCTGAGCACCAGCACCACAACATGTTCACACATTTTTACACACATATGCAAGTCCACGTTGTACATACAACCCACCTATATTGAACTCACTCGTTTGGTTTGTGAATGTTATCTACAAGGGTCAGCCGGGTGTGGAATGTACACGACGAGGACGATGGGGGAGGGTTCGACGTCCTCCTCAACGAGTTGATGTTGATGTTGACGTTGGTGGTGATCGATCAGCATCAGGACACGATGCAAGTGTTCTCCTCGTCTGCGTGCTCCTTTCGCTTGACGTCGCTCGATCCTGATGACGAAGAGGACGAACTCGATGACGCCCAGGCGACGCCACCGGCCACCACCGCCACGGCGCCAGCAAAGGCGAGCCACCCGCCGGTGCCCCAGGCATCCTCCGAGGGATCCGCGCCGTCGTCGCCAGCCGCGGCGGAGGAGCTCGAGCCGGCGCTGGCCTGCTCCTTGGCCTTGGTGGCCTGTTGCTGTGCCCGGGCGACGGTGAGCTCCGGCTTGGCGACGCTTCGCTCGAGCGCGGCCTGCAGCTCCTCCTCATCGACAAACCGCCAATTCTCGTTCTCGTCTTCCTCGTCGCCATCGGCAACGTTCACCCTGCGCGGTACAATGTCATTGAATGGGCTGCTGGGACCTGGCAATAAATAAACCAAATAATAAATTAAAAAATAAATAAAAGGCTTGTGCGTACCCAGCCTTGGTGGAGGGGAGGAGTGGTGGCGGCTGGGCCTCGTCGTTGGCCACCTTGGCCTTGCCCTTGCTCTTCCGACGCTGCTCGTCCTTCCACTGGTCGATGAGCTGCTTGAGGGCGAAGTTGGGGATGAGCATTGCCGAGGAGAGCTGCTGACGCGTCATGGGGCTTGTGGGACTCTTCTCGAGCCACTTTTCGATCACGGCCTTCTCGTATGTGTGTCCATCTTCGGCGATGACCGGGTCGCGCATGATCTCTTGCGTAATGGGGCAGAAGAATTGATGAGAAACCTTTACCTTTCGCCTGCCGCAGTCTCCCATCTTCTCTCTCGCACAATCAAACGCTGAATTCCTCCGTGCCGATAATCTCTCCTCTTTCCTCAACGATGATGCAAGGTGTGACGTCAAGTTGGCTGATTTCGGCTTTGCTGTTGTGCGCAACCACAGGCCTTCTGCTTCTGCCAACTTTCCGCCGCGTCAGACGTTCAGGACAACAAACTGTCGACACCTTAAAGTCCTCTTCAGGCCACCCAGGGTGGTCGCTTGCTGGTCTGCGAGAAGCGGCTCAGCCTGAGCCGCCACAACTGGACAAGGCGCATCTGTCCGTTGCTTGATGGGCGTCAAGGTGGTGTGGAACCGCGAGCATGCTCGTGCGAGGCAGCTGCAAGACGACACCCTTTTCTGTGGGTTTTTCTCTGCGTGTCGTTGGCCGCGCAGCAAAGAGGGGTGGAAATTTCCAAGTGCTGCTTGCGCAGTCCAGCCGACGCAAGTTGTGGCGAGATTCAACATTCTGTTTGAATTCTGGACCTGTTCGTGAGGAGCTTGCGTGCCAGATTTATCGTCTGCTCGAGCGAGAGGAGTTCCCTGCTGCCTGCTCCGCCGCGGGCGCGTAGGATTAGATTGACGCGACCCTCGTTCACGACCACCAAGGCGGGGAACTACGTAAAACCTCCTCTGCCGTTTCTTCAACAACGATTGCGAGCATCTCCGCCAACTGTGCCAACCAAAAGCACGTGAAAAGATGAAACGAGAATCCTCTTCGCCCTCCTCCCCTCTTCTCTTCTCTTCCTCGACGTATCTATCCCTCTACTTGGCGCTCGTATTATTCTCATGCATCGCAGAGGGCGCCCCTTCTCGATCATCTTCCTCTTCTTTCTACGACTTCATATTCCTTCGCTACACAGCCCCTTCTCCAGCCCCCTCGCCTCTTGACTCGCCTTCACATCTCGCCCCCGCCCCAAGAGCCGACCAATTAGTAGCAAATCAGGTGTGCAACTGCTCGTCGGGCGAGTCGTGCTGCTACTGGCGCGACAGACCGTTCTGCTGCTCCGACTCCACGACATGCTGCGGTTCTCTGTGCTGCCCCTCAGATGGCGTGTGCTGCCGATCTCGGTACCTCCCCGCAGCCTTTTGCATTTTTTTAATATTAAATAATAAAATAAATAAAAATACACAAATAAGCCGGGGTACTGAAGGGTGGGGTACGGAACAGAACGTGGTCAGGAGTGTCATCATGCTGCTCGTCATCGCAGTACTGTACTGCGTCTGGGGACTGCTCGGTGCTGCCCATCAACCGCGAAGGCGACTGGTGTACGTGGACACTCCGAGACTCACTCGCTTAGACTGAATCGGTGATGGTTTGCTTACTTCTCTCTCCTCTTCGTCGTTGTCTCCTTGCGGACCCATGCAGCGATGTTGCCACTGATGATCGGAAGCTTCGTCATGACCTTCGTTGTTTGCTGCTGCACTTGCGTATGCATATCTCGCATTAATCGACGACGAGCAATGCTCGCTGCAGCCGCGAACCCTGGCCTCCTGGGCAACAACCCCTCCACCAACTCTGCATACCGAGTACGCGCCTCGCGCCGCAGCCCCCCCCCGGTTCTTCGCGCAGTTCGCGTCGTGTCTTTCCTAATCATTGCACACTCGTGCTATCAGACATTCCAAGCGCGAGGCAGCTACTCAAGGAGCCAGGGTGTCACGGCTAAAACGCTGCAGACGTTCCCAACACAATCCTACCACCCAGGCTGCATGCCGGCCGAGAACGCTCAGTACGTATCCTCCTCATCATCAAGCAACTCATCAGTTGTGGCCACTCCTCTAACGTGCGCCGCCACCTGTCTCATGGAACAACAGGTGCAGCATTTGTTTGCTGGATTACGAGCCAGGCGAACATTACCGAACCCTGCCCTGCAATCATCACTTCCACCAGCCGTGTATTGACAGGTGTGCTCCGCTTCGTGTTGCGATTGGCCCTTGCTTGATGGTTTTGCTCGGCAGTGGACTGAAGCTGCTTTCGCTTCGCGATGATGAACGTTACAGGTGGCTGTCGGACCATGACACCTGCCCACTGTGCGTGCAAGTGGTGACCCAGTCCATCCGGATCGACAAGTGATCGCGCTGCACAACCGCACGACCAGCACCGCGCCCAACCATCTTGCCCACATTTTCCTACTCTGCCGCTAGACCCTGATCGTACGTAGGCTCGTCTCCTGTGTCGGGTGCCTCTGACAAGTGGCTGTACAGATATTTATTCGCCTTTTGTTCAATACACGAGTTCTTTTCTCTTCACGCATAACACTGAGTTAGCTCGGTGGTGGTCTTCGCCAGTCTCGTTCACAGGTTGCAACGGGATGTCCTACGGGTAAAAAAAAGTACTAGGTGCCTCGTTGGTTTACCAAAGGTAACTGTGCGCCTGTCAACTTTTAATCAGCTAGGCGGAGCTGTGTTCATTGGCGGACAGGGCGCTGCCGAGGCAACCGAGGCACCTATAAACGTGAGGTGGTCACTGTCTGCAGTGTGCGTTTTCCTTTGTCTCTCCTTTCCACCACACAACCCGTCCAGCACCCTCCCCCTCTCCGGCAGTACGACAACCATGGCCGGCAGCATAGCTTCACAACTCTGCTTGGGATTGCTTCTCCTGGTGATCGTGTACCATAGTACGCTGACCCGCCCGGGCAAGAACGTGCGGTCAGCCACGATTCCTTTCTCACCGCCTGTGGTCGTATCGCGGTGTCGCGCTAGCAGCGCAGGCCTACGGCGTCCAACTCTACGGAGTGGGCGCGCCCAACGTAGTCTCCCTCTTCGACAAGTGGAGCCCGGCCTACCTCTTCATCCGTGACGACGTCGGGTACAGTACTGCACGTTGCGTTGGCCACCCCAGTGCAAATTGCCGCGGCGTTCTCGGGCCTGGAAACAATTAGGCTTAAAAGGGTAAATGACATTTATAAGGTTCACCCAATCAACGGTGTTTGGTGTGGTTGACGTGCAGTGTGTTGTACGAGGGTTCTGGCATCACTCCGGCCTTAGACACCTACGCTCGAGGCGACGCGGTGCGTTGCCTCAACTCTCGACTGATAGTATTCGGCCACTGACCAATTGAGCGGCCCACCGTTACAGGACTTCCTGGTCATGGACAGAGGCCTCTCGGCTGAGGTCTCGGCCCAGTACGGCGGTCTCGCTCAAATGCCGCTGGCCGGACAAGCCATGGTGATGGCCTACAACCTCACCGCCCTCAGCCCCACCGATCCCAACATCGTACGTTACCTTGGGTGACTGGCCCAGCTCGGAGTTAAAAGTGATGTTGTTTTAACTCCGAACACAGGTGGTAGATAGGGAAACGCTGGGCCTCATCTGGGCGGGTAATATCACCCACTGGAACGACCAGCGCCTGAAGGACCTCAACCCGGCCATCGCCAGCAAGCTGCCCAACGCGTCGATCCTGATCGGCTACAACGAAAACGGCGTTATCTCGGTCATCGAGGTGCTTAAGCTGGCGCTGGAGAGCTTCAGCGTGGACTTCAGGAATGCCCTCGAGGCGGCCAACCGCACTTGGGCCGACATGCCGCCAGCGCAACGCGGCACCGCTGTCCCAGCCGGCAGCTCGACCCTGGCCCGGTTGAACTGGCTTGCGGTAAGTCTGACGTAGCGCCCAATCAAAGTTTGGTGTTGCTTACAATTCGTGCACGAATGTTGCAGGCCAACGACAACAGCATGACATTCCTCAACTACGCCGACACGGTGTCGTCGCGTTCAAGTGGATGACATGATCAACAAGGCCGGCAAGTTCGTCCGACCCTCCGTCGCGTCGGTGCAAGCGGCCATGGACAACTTCAGCGAGCAATTCGACCAGAGCAACTTCACCATCGACATCATCGACGCAGACGGCAACGCATCGTGGCCCATCGCCTACATGAACTACCTGTCCATGCAGCAGAACCTCACCACTTCGACTGCACCAACATCTTCGAGCTGCTCTCGTTTGTCGCCTGGGTCCAAACCAATGACGCGTACGTGTTATTGCGCTTCCCTCCGCCCATGGACCTATTGCTAACTATCGTCATTGTCATCACTGACAGGGCGAGCCAAGAAGCAAGGAATATCAACGTGGCCCCGATCGATGTGAGCCTGCGCGAACGACTCATCAGCCTGTTGAACACGGTGGAGTGCAACGGCAAGACCGCCTACGAGACCACCTACCTGGTTGGCACGGGAACGCCGCTGCCGCTCATGACCTCGTGGGCCGTGTCCTGGTCGTCCCAGCTCAGCAAGATGAAGTACTTCGAGGGCACGTCGAGCAACGCGAAGCAACAGCTCAGTTCGAGCGACGTCCTGTTCGGCGTGGTGAGCGACGGCCTCTCGGCTGATTGGTACGCCGAGATGAGCGACGCCGCGCTCATGCCCCTCACCGCCTACGCCCTGGTTCCGGCCTACAACATCCCAGAGCTCGAGGGTCTCGAGCTGGTGCTGGACTTTGACACCGTGGCGCGCATCTATCTAAACGAGATTACCATGTGGGACGACCCGCGCATCCAGGCCCTCAACTCGCCCGAGGTGGTCGCCGCCCTGCCGTCGCAGCCCATCGTGGTCGTCATCACGCAGTCGATCGCCGCCGGCACCACCAGCGTCTTCACGACGGCGCTCAGCGCCACGGTGCCCGATTTCGCCGCCCAGGTCGGATCGGGGGAGCTGGTGACCTTCCCCGTGCAAAGCGCGGGCAACAACCGGTCGATTGTGTTGGACAACGTCAATACGATGACCTACCTCCGCGACAATGACTACTCCTTCGCATTCTGGGCGAACTACGACGTGCGCCAGGTACTACCACTACAACTACCACTACCACTTCCACCTCCTCCTCTTGCATGGTGGCGTTTGGGCTCACAATTCAATCAATGTTGTGTGCAGGCCCGAAAGATCGGCGCAGCGGCGATGAAAAACTCGGCCGGCAGAGTGGTGAGCCCCACCTCGGAATCGCTGATCAGCGCCCTGAGCGACTACGAAGCGAGCGGACAGACCTCGTTCGAAAGCCTGCTGCTGTGTACGCCCTCCTTCGCCTACGTTGACCTGTTCTCAACTCACACGCACTTACTCACTGCGGCGCACAACTGCACAGCATCGGGCGCGGACAGTTGGCCCATTGCTTCGTTTGCCTCGATCATCTATCACCAAAGCACCATGGAGGACTGCACCGAGGCCGCAGCGCTGGCCAACTTCCTGTACTGGGCCCAGACCTCGACTACCGCTGGTCAGGTGGCCGATAGGCAAGGCTTCGTGCTTGTGACGAATGAGGCGCAGCTACGCGGCCGGTTCCTCAACCAACTCAAGGCCTTCACATGCGACGGTGACACCGTGAGCCATGTGGCCAACTGCATCAACGACGGCCAGCTGTGCTCGGGCGCGGGCGTCTGCACCAACAACAAGTGTCTGTGCAATACCGGCCGGGAGGGCCAGTACTGCGAGGGCACCATCTCCGGGTCCTCCGACAACACGCTCGTCATTGCCCTCGGTAAGCCCCCAACTCTCTTCATTCCAACACAGCCATGCGTTCACTTGTGACGAATGGTGGATGTGCGCGCAGGCGTGGTGATCCCATCGGCGGCCCTGGTGCTGTGCCTGCTGGTGTGTCTGATCGTGGTGCTGGTGGTGATCATCAAGCGCAAGGGCGACAAGTCGGACGACTGGGAGATCGAATACGACGAGCTCGAGATCGGCGAACAGCTCGGCGCCGGCGGGTACGTCGCCACTGATCGTCGCCATACGATACGTTCTGCCAGTCTTCAACTCCATCTGACCCAAACCTGCACCAGATATGGTGAAGTGAACAAGGCGACGTGGAAGGGAACCGAGGTGGCGGTGAAGGTCATGGCGTCGGACAAGATCACCAAGGACATGGAGAAGAGCTTCAAGGACGAGGTGCGTGCCCCCTCCCCCGCTTACTTGGAGATTGGGTACCAAGGTACCTTGTGCTGAAATTACAATGGGACAGGTGCGAGTGATGACGGCGCTGCGGCATCCCAACGTGGTGCTCTTCATGGCGGCGTCGACCAAAGCGCCCAAGATGTGCATCGTCATGGAGTACATGGCCCTCGGCTCCCTCTTCGACGTACGCCCCCTATTTCTTGCTCTGGAGTGCTCTACCTTGCTCTGTTGCTCACCACTACTTGCCTGGCGGACAGTTGCTGCACAACGAGCTGATCCCGGAGCTGCCGTTCGTGCTCAAGGCCAAGATGGCCTATCAGGCCTCCAAGGGCATGCACTTCCTCCACTCCTCCGGTACTGATCTTGCCACCTTCTCGCCTCTTCGCTTCGTTCTTTTTTCGCACGATTTAGTTCTCTCTTTCTCACTCGTGATGATACATTGTGCAGGAATCGTGCACAGGGACTTGAAGTCGCTCAACCTGCTGCTCGATGCCAAGTGGAACGTGAAGGTGAGCGACTTTGGCCTCACCAAGTTCAAGGAGGACGTGGGCGCCAAGGGCCTGGGCAAGGAGGTGGCCGGGAGCGTGCACTGGACGGCGCCCGAGGTGCTCAACGAGACGCTCGACGTGGACTTGATCTTGGCCGACGTGTACAGCTTCGGGAGCATCTTGTGGGAGCTGCTGACGCGCGAGCAGCCCTACTTCGGCATGAGCCCGGCGGCCGTGGCCGTGGCGGTGATCCGCGACGGCATCCGGCCGGCCATGCCCGTCGACGCCGGCCTTACCCACCCGGCCGAGTTCGAGGAGCTGATCACCAGCTGCTGGCACTCGGACCCCACCATCCGCCCGACGTTCCTCGAGATCATGACGCGGCTGTCGGCCATGCACGGCGACTCCAACACTTCGATCGGCGCCACTTCGACGAGTCACACCTCCTCGTCGTCGGGCCACTCTGGCGGAAAGGCCAGCGATGGCACCGGCGGCAAGAAGGCTGGTCCGTCGAGCATGTACGGCTCGTGGACGCTGCCATCATCGGCGGGCTCCACCGGCACCTCATCGTCGTCCAACTCGTCGGCCTCGCAGGCGGCCGTGGCGGCCGTCGCCGGCGTCGGAGGGGTCAGACCACCGGAGGGCGAGGTGACGATTGTGTTCACGGACATCACACGCGCGGCGTCGCTGTGGGAGTTCAACGCGGCGGCCATGCGCGACGCCACAGTGCTGCACAACGACGCCCTGCGTGAGGCGCTGAAGCGGCATCGCGGCTACGAGGTGGTGTTCATCCGGGACCGGAACAGCGGCGAGGGCTCCTTCTGCATGGCCTTCCAGCAAGCCGCCGATGCGCTCGCCTGGTGCGCCGACGTGCAGCAGGCGCTGCTCGCAGTGGAGTGGCCCGAGGCGCTGCTGGAGCACCCGGGAGCGGCCGAGGAGTGGGGCGACACCGACGATCGAGTGCTGTACAAGGGACTGCGCGTGCGAATGGGCGTGCACCTGGGCACCCCACGCACCGTGCGCGACCCGATGACGCGGCGTGTGGAGTACATCGGCCCCGTGGTCAACGCCGCGGCGCGCATCACGGCCATGACCCACGGCGGCCAGATCGTGTTGAGCCACACCGTTCACGACAAGATCAAGGACGAAGAGCCGGCGCAGACCCAGGACCAGCCCAAGCGACGCACCCTGGTCAGTCTGGGCAAGTTCGAGATTCCCGACACGCCCCAGGCGCGAGGCTGTACGAGCTCAAGGTGGACGGCCTCGAGGGTCGCTTCTTCGGTGGCGTGACGCGCGACAGCGACAACGCGTCGAGCGACCACCACACCAGCAAGGGCAAGAGCGGCAAGTCGATGGACCACGTTGAGCCCATGAGCGGCGCGTCGACCACCAGCAGCGACGGCGGCGGTCGAGAGCTGCAGACGGCGGTGGGCGAGGGCATGATGTTCAAGGAGGACACCTTCCTCACGTCGGCCAACCTGTGCCGCTGGATCATCGACTTCCACGAGATCCAGATGGGCAAGCAGGTCGGGCCTGGGCTCGTACGGCGTGGTGTTCCGCGGCAAGTGGAAGGGCGTCGAGGTGGCAGTGAAGCGGTTCATCAAGCAGAAGCTGGACGAGCGGCGCATGCTCGAGTTCCGCGCGGAGATGGCCTTCCTGTCGGAGCTCCACCACCCCAACATCGTCCTCTTCATCGGCGCGTGCGTGAAGAAGCCGAACCTGTGCATCGTGACGGAGTTCATGAAGCAGGGCTCGCTCAAGGACATCCTGGCCAACAACACCATCAAGCTCACGTGGAAGCAGAAGCTGCGCATGCTGCGGTCGGCGGCGCTGGGCATCAACTACCTGCACTCGCTCCACCCGGTCATCGTGCACCGCGACCTCAAGCCCTCCAATCTGCTCGTACGCCCATCCACCACAACCAATCAACCTTGTCGTCGATGAGTCATAGTCATTGACCTAACTCGTGAGGCGCCGTGTGTACAGGTGGACGAGAACTGGAGCGTGAAGGTGGCCGACTTGGGTTCGCGCGCATCAAGGAGGAGAACGCCACGATGACCCGGTGCGGCACGCCCTGCTGGACGGCGCCGGAGATCCTGCGCGGGGAGAAGTACGACGAGCGCGCCGACGTGTTCTCCTTCGGCGTGGTCATGTGGCAGGTGGTGACGCGCAAGGAGCCCTATGCCGGGCGCAACTTCATGGGCGTGTCGCTCGACGTGCTCGAGGGCAAGCGACCGCAGATCCCCAACGACTGCCCGCTCGAGTTCAAGAAGGTGATGAAGAAGTGCTGGCACGCGTCGGCCGACAAGCGGCCCACCATGGAGACCATCGTCGCCTTCCTCGATCAGCAGGTGGGCGACGACCAAGACGTCGGCCTGTAATAGGCCTCAGTTTGTAAGCTAAACGAGTAACGGTAAAGAACCACCTTCACCCCTCAACTTTCGCCTCGGGCCGCCTGTACCAATGAATGAGGCCTGTTGCAATGCACAAGCTCGGTGATCGATCGCAAGAAAATGGGATTGGGAGTTTCCTATAAGTGGGACCAATTGGGGCGCGAGGTCAAGACTCCGGTAGCACCACTGGTCTTCGTAACAGCGCTGCACTCCTGACACGAACTGCGGCAGGAACAACCACACCCCAACAACCACAACATAAAACACAACACAAAACGGCAAGAAGAAGCAGATAGGTGTCCGAGCGCCGTGTGTAAGAGGTGTCCAAGATGTTCAGCCGCACCACCAGCGTATTCCTGTTCAGCCTGGTCTTGCTTCTGGTGGCCTACCATGGTATCGTAGAACCGACCACGTCCGTCCAACTTTTTCATTGTGAACGACCACGTCCCTCACCGTGATCGCCTGCGGGGGGGGGCGGTAGCCAACGGGGTTCAATTGTACGGCGCCGGCTCGCCCAACGTGGTCTCCGTCTTCAATCAGTGGAGCCCGGCCTACCTCTTCATCCGCGATGACATCAGGTACCGTCCTACCACCTCCTGGCCCACGGGGTCTGGACCCGTTGCGCTAGGGCGCAAGAACGCACCACACACTCGTGTTAGGAAACCCAAAGAAAGCGGAAACGGCCGGGAGCCAGTCATTTTTCTAATCTTGAGCATGACCTCGCTCCCGCTACTCTCTGGCCACGTAGTGTCTCCTACTCAGGTTCGGGCATCACGCAGGCCTTATCCGACTACACAAATGGCACTGCGGTACGTTTTGGAAACGAAATCTTCTGCTACTTTTGATTCCATTGGCATTTTCAATTGAAATTGGGCGGCTTTAATCTTCTTCTTTTGTGCAATGCACACATCCAGGACTTCATGGTGCTGGACAGAGGCCTGTCGGCTCAGCTGTCGGCCCAGTACGGCGGCCTCGCTCAGCTGCCGCTTGTGGGCCAGGCCATTGTATGGCCTACAACCATCACCGCCCTCAGCCCCACCGACCCCAACATCGTACGTTACCTTGCGGCCTCGGGACAAGCCTCTACGTGGAGGGCTCGGGCAGCTTGGTAACAAAAGTGGACGGCAGGTGGTGGACAGGGAGACGCTGGGCCTCATCTGGCTGGGCACCGTCACCCACTGGAACGACCAGCGCCTCAAGGACCTCAACCCGACTATCGCCAACAAGCTGCCCAACACAACCATCGTCATCGGAATTAACGAAAACTCAGCCATCTCACTGGTGGAGGTGCTCAAGCTGGCGCTGGAGAGCTTCAGCGTCGAGTTCAAGACGGCGCTCGCTGCGGCCAACCGCCTTTGGGCCGGCATGCCGCCCGCACAGCGCGTCTCCGCCGGCAGCTCGACCGCAGCTCGGCTCAACTGGCTCAAGGTGCCCATACCTCCGCCACTGGGTCGACATTGCTGGGTCTACTCACCCTGCATGTGTGGTCCCTTGTTGCTGGAATGTACAGGCCAACGACAACAGCATGACATTCATGAGCTATGCCGACACGGTGTCGTCGCCGTTCAAGTGGATGAACATGATCAACAAGGCCGGCAAGCTCGTGCGACCGTCGGTGGCATCCGTGCAGTCGGCCATGGCCGACTTTGGCGTCGAATACGGGAGCAGCAACTTCACCATCGACATCGTGGACGCTAAAGGCAATGCCTCGTGGCCCATCGCGTACATGAGCTACCTGTCGCTCAAGCAGAACGTGACGGCGAGCGACTGTACCAACATCCAGGAGCTGCTGGCCTTCGTGGCCTGGGTGCAGACCAACGACGCGTACGTCTCCACTTACTACGCTGCGCAATGCACTAAACCTGATGGATTCCATGACGACAACAACAGGGCGAGCACAGAAGCGACCAAGATCAACGTGGCGCCGCTCGACGTAAGCCTGCGAGAGCGGCTCGTGAGTCTGCTCAACACGGTGCGATGTAACGGGCAGCAGGCCTATTCGACAGCCTATCTCATCGGCCTGGGCGCGCCGCTGTCGCTGATCACGTCGTGGAGCGTGGCCTGGTCGTCGTTGGACACCAAGATGAAGTACTACGTGGGCACTTCCTACGATGCCAAGCAGCAGTTGAGAACGTACGACGTGGACTTTGGCCTGGTGAACGACGGGCTGTCGGAGGAGTGGGTGGGCCAGATGAGCGATGCGGCGCTCTTGCCGATGGCCGCCTACGCAATGGCACCCGGTGCGCGCCTTCTTCATTCGTTCTTCGTTCTTCTGTACTTTGAGCAACAACTCACTCGCACTTTGTCCACGCCCGCAGCATACAACATCCCGGAGCTGGCCGGGCTCGAGCTGGTGCTGGACTTTGACACCATCGCGAGGATCTACCTCAACGAGATCACCATGTGGGACGACCCTCGTATTCAGGCCCTCAACTCGGCCGAGGTGGTCGCCGTACTGCCCTCGCAACCCATCTACGTCATCACGCAGTCGGTTGCCACAGGGCTGACGAGTCTGTTTACGACGGTGCTCAACGCCACGGTGCCCGATTTCGCCGCCCAGGTAGGCCCGCCCGCGTTGTTGAATGTCGCTCACAGATTGGAATGCGATGGTTGATGGTTGACGGTGGCGGCCTCTCTCTTTCAGGTGGGAGCAGGTGCTCTGGTGTCGTTTCCGGTGCAGAACACGAGCGACAATCGATCGGTGGAGGTGACGACGGATGCGATGACATCGCTGCGCACGATCACATACTCGTTCGCCTTCTGGTCGGTGAGCGACATCCGCCAGGTACCAGCCCCTGCCCTGGCGTCGGCCCGGCTTTCGTTGACTGACTGACTGACTGACTGACTGGCTGACTAACGGTGCAACTGCAGACCCAGCAAGTGAAGGCGGCGGCGATCAGGAAATCGTCGGGCGTAGTGGTGAGCGCCAGCGCAGATTCGGTGCGCAGTGCTGTGGAGGACATGACGGCAAACGGGCAAACGGAGGTCCATTCCGATAGCCTCTTGCTGGGTACTCTGCGTGAACGCCGTCCTCTGGCTTCGTGGCCGATGTTTGGTGCTGACCTCCATTTGTCCCCCCTCTCCAATGATTGGACCAGGGTCGAGCCCGGGCAGCTGGCCTGTGGCAGCCTTTGCGTCGGTGATCTACCGCCAGAGCTCGATGAGCAATTGCGACGAAGCGGCAGCGTTGGCCAACTTCCTGTACTGGGCCCAGACCGCTCCAGCGCCAGTTCAGGTTGCCAACAGGCACGCGCCCCCGCACTTCTACTCCCTCCTGACGCCAGAACGCACGTCTCATCTGTCCGAGACTCTGACCCAAAACCGCACCACAGGCAAGGATTCGTGCTCACCATCTCGAACGAGGCCTTGAAGGCTCGGTTCCTCAACCAGCTCAGGGAGTTTACGTGCAAGGGGCTGCGCGTGAGCCAAGTGGCCAACTGCGTGTTCGACGGCCAGCTGTGCTCGGACGCCGGCTCGTGCGTTGAAAACGGATGTGTGTGCCAAAGCGGGCGGGAGGGCCAATACTGCGAGAGCTTGGTCGGTTCTTCGTCTGACACGACCCTGCCCATTGTCCTCGGTGCGTTCACATCGTGGCCAAGCTCCTCGGGGCCTTATAACGGACTGCTGACCATGTGTGGGCAGGCGTGGTGATCCCCTCGGCGGGCTTGGTGCTGTGCCTGCTGGTGTGCCTGATCGTGGTGCTGATCGTGGTCATCAAGCGCAAGGGCACACAGTCGGACGACTGGGAGATCAGCTACGACGAGCTCGAGATCGGCGAGCAGCTCGGCGCCGGCGGGTACGTTGCCACTGTAGCTTTTCAGAGAAAGTGCCTGGTCCTGGTTGTTGACCCATTGGGTGTCCCTTGATGGGCCGGTACAGATATGGCGAAGTGAACAAGGCGACGTGGAAGGGAACCGAGGTGGCGGTGAAGGTCATGGCGTCGGACAAGATCACCAAGGACATGGAGAAGAGCTTCAAGGACGAGGTTCGTGCCCCCTCCCCCGCTTACTCGCAACCCAGCGAACATGTTTGCTTCTTTTTGGAATGAAGCTGATCACCGTCATGGCGACGGCACAGGTGCGAGTGATGACGGCGTTGCGGCATCCCAACGTGGTGCTCTTCATGGCGGCGTCGACCAAGGCGCCCAAGATGTGCATCGTCATGGAGTACATGGCCCTCGGCTCTCTCTTCGACGTATAATGCTTCCCTCCCCTTTCCTCCTTCCGCCTTAGTGAGCTGATCAACCCGTGGTGCGGTTAAACTAATCCTTTGGTGGTGTGTGCAGTTGCTGCACAACGAGCTGATCCCGGAGCTGCCGTTCGTGCTCAAGGCCAAGATGGCCTACCAGGCCTCCAAGGGCATGCACTTCCTCCACTCCTCCGGTACTGATCTTGCCACCTTCTCGCCACCTTACCACCTCGCCCTTCATTCCATTTGCTCATCGCGCTTCATTCTTCCCCGATGATTTGTGCAGGAATCGTGCACAGGGATCTGAAGTCGCTCAACCTGCTGCTCGACGCCAAGTGGAACGCCAAGGTGAGCGATTTCGGCCTCACCAAGTTCAAGGAGGACGTCAGCGCCAAGGGCGCGGGCAAGGATATCGCCGGCAGCGTGCACTGGACCGCGCCCGAGGTGCTCAACGAGTCGCTTGACGTGGACTAGATCTTGGCCGACGTGTACAGCTTCGGGATCATCTTGTGGGAGCTGCTGACGCGCGAGCAGCCCTACTTCGGCATGAGCCCGGCGGCCGTGGCCGTGGCGGTGATCCGCGACGGCATCCGGCCGGCCATGCCCGTCGACGCCGGCCTCACCCACCCGGCCGAGTTCGAGGAGCTGATCACCAGCTGCTGGCACTCGGACCCCACCATCCGGCCCACGTTCCTCGAGATCATGACGCGGCTGTCGGCCATGCACGGCGACTCCAACACTTCGATCGGCGCCACTTCGACCAGCCACACCTCCTCCTCGTCGTCGGGCCACTCTGGCGGCAAGAAGGCTGGTCCGTCGAGCATGTACGGCTCGTGGACAGTTCCATCATCGGCGGGCTCCACCGGCACCTCGTCGTCATCCAACTCGTCGACCTCGCAGGAAGCAGCGGCAGCCGGCACTGCAGCCGGGATCAAGCCGCCAGAGGGCGAGGTGGCGATCGTGTTCACGGACATCACACGCGCGGCGTCGCTGTGGGAGTTCAACGCGGCGGCCATGCGCGACGCCACGCTCCTCCACAACGACGCCCTGCGCGAGGCGCTGAAGCGGCATCGCGGCTACGAGGTGGTGTTCATCCGGGACCGGAACAGCGGTGAGGGCTCCTTCTGCATGGCCTTCCAGCAGGCCGCCGATGCGCTCGCCTGGTGCAGTGATGTGCAAAAGGCGCTGCTCGCAGTGGAGTGGCCCGAGGCGTTGCTGGAGCACCCGGGAGCGGCCGAAGAGTGGGGCGACACCGACGATCGGTACGCTTTGCCCCTTTTGCTCAGCATCGCTGAACCAGGTGGTTTGACCACCAGCCTCCACACAACAGGGTGCTGTTCAAGGGCCTGAGAGTGCGCATGGGCGTGCACATGGGCACGCCGCGCATGGTGCGCGACCCGATGACGCGGCGGGTGGAGTACATCGGGCCGGTGGTCAACGCCGCGGCGCGCATCACGGCCATGACCCACGGCGGCCAGATCGTGCTGAGCCACACCGTCCACGACAGGGTCAAGGACGACCAGACCGGCGAGCAGAAGCCGCGGGTGATGGCGAGCCTGGGCAAATTCGAAATTCCCGACGCTCCCAGCGGTACTCGCCCAGCCGACCAAGACCACCCTTAAGGTGTAGCATGAACTGACATGTGTGCCATCGATGTCGCTCCCGATGATAATGCAGGGGCGAAACTCTATGAGCTCAAGGTCGATGGCCTCGAGGGCCGCTTCTTCGGCGGCGTCACGCACGACAACACATCAAGCGATCACCCCAGCAACAACAAGAGCGGCAAGTCGATCGACGAGCCCATGAGCGGATCCAGTGCCGGCGACGACCACGGCGGCGGCGAAGGCGAGCTGCAGACGGCGGTGGGTGAGGGCATGATGTTCAAGGAGGACACCTTCCTCACGTCGGCCAACCTGTGCCGCTGGATCATCGACTTCTCTGAGGTCCAGGTGGGCAAGCAGGTGGGCCTGGGGTCCTACGGCGTGGTGTTCCGCGGCAAGTGGAAGGGCGTCGACATAGCAGTGAAGCGGTTCATCAAGCAGAAGCTGGACGAGCGGCGCATGCTCGAGTTCCGCGCGGAGATGGCCTTCCTGTCGGAGCTCCACCACCCCAACATCGTCCTCTTCATCGGTACCTACACACTCTGACAACAACCTTATTCCGTTGTGTCACAACACATATGATGCACTCTCACGTTGCGATCTTCTCCGTCTGTCAGGGGCGTGCGTGAAGAAGCCGAACCTGTGCATCGTGACGGAGTTCATGAAGCAGGGCTCGCTCAGGGACATCCTGGCCAACAACACCATCAAGCTCACGTGGAAGCAGAAGATGCGCATGCTGCGGTCGGCGGCGCTGGGCATCAACTACCTGCACTCGCTCCACCCGGTCATCGTGCACCGCGACCTCAAGCCCTCCAATCTGCTCGTACGCTCGTCTAACCACGCGCTTGCTATTGTCTGTCCGTCACATCTAACCCATGCTGATGGATGTGTGTACAGGTGGACGAGAACTGGAACGTGAAGGTGGCCGACTTTGGGTTCGCGCGCATCAAGGAGGAGAACGCCACGATGACCCGGTGTGGCACGCCGTGCTGGACGGCGCCGGAGATCCTGCGCGGGGAGAAGTACGACGAGCGCGCCGACGTGTTCTCCTTCGGCGTGGTCATGTGGCAGGTGGTGACGAGGAAGGAGCCCTATGCCGGGCGCAACTTCATGGGCGTGTCGCTCGACGTGCTCGAGGGCAAGCGACCGCAGATCCCCAACGACTGCCCGCTCGAGTTCAAGAAGGTGATGAAGAAGTGCTGGCACGCGTCGGCCGACAAGCGGCCCACCATGGAGACCATCGTCGCCTTCCTCGATCAGCAGGTGGGCGACGACCAAGACGTCGGCCTGTAATACCGTGTAACACCGAATTATGCAATGTACAAATAAGATTTTATCTTTATCTTTATCTTTATTTTTTTATATTCGTTGAAGGAAAGTGCTGACGTCGGCCAGCGACGTAGAACGGCGGTAACGATGTACGCGCAATCGGACCCAGAACACAACAACTTGAACCCACAACGTCACGCTACCACGATGAGCCTGCAATCCTCCTCCTCTTCCTCCTCCTCTGCAATTGTGTCCGTTGGGCACGTGATGGATTTGCCCGAAGGTACCTCGCCATCTCCCCTTTCCTCAATCCCATTCTTTTTTTGATTAATTAATCCTACACAATTCAAATGCAGAGCTCTTGGTGAGCGTTCTGAGCCACCTGGCACTGGCCGACCTGTGCCGCACGGCCGCTGCGTGTCGTACGCTGCGAAGGGTGGCTACGGACGACCGCCTGCTGTGGCGCGCTCGTTGCCTTGACCGCTTCGGACCCGAGGCGCTGGAGGCGCGGGCCGAGGGCAGCTCATGGGAGCAGCACTGGGCGACCCTTCTCGACCACCACCGCCGCGGCTGCGAGCTCTTCAACCAGAATCTGGTAAACGTTCATTCATTCATCAATCGACATGTCTATTGATCTCCATCTTCAAGCATTTTTCTGCTGACCCCTGACCCTCGTCGCGCTCTGCAGGGTATCGACTACCTGGTCGAGCACCGGGTCCTACGCGCCGAGCCACAGGCCATTGCCGACTTCCTGAGCAAGACGCCCGGGCTCTACAAGAAGAGCATCGGTACGTACGGTGATGCGGCGTGTCTGCATGTATGGAAGCGAACCGATCAGCAGGAGTCTCATTCGCCCCATGACTCAGGATGGACGCTCGGCCGCAGGGCAAAGGACTGCTCGAAAGAAGAGGAGACCATCCTCGACGATGTCGATGCACCAGAGCTGGTACGAAGCCGGCTCTTCAATTCAGACGCGCACGCGCACACGATGCGACACACGGCACTCCTTGGCTACGTGTCTTGACTCTTTGCGCTGCCCACACTTCAGGAGATGGACTTCTATTCGTCGGTGGCGCAGCTCTACATGAGCGGGATCGACTTCCACGACCTGACCGTCGACGAGGCCCTCCGCCAGCTCCTCCTGCGGGTCAAACTGCCGGGCTCGTCTCAGTTCATTCGTCGCATTCTCAAAGGTATCCTTCTCGTCCGCTCTATCTCAAGCTCGACCGCCGCCAGCGTTTGGATGCTCACCGGCGCGTTTCTCTGTGCCGCGTGTGCCGCGTGTGCGCCGTGTGTGGTGCAGATTTTGCCATGGCGTACTACAAGCAGAACAAAGTCGAGGCCGAGCGCCTCTTCAAGAATGCCGAAGGCCCCTACATCGCCGCCTACTCCATACTCATGCTTAACACTGGTACCCGCCCGCCTTCATCATCACCCTATACCGCCGTTTCCTCCTGGCACTTACAGAGCTCTCTCGTGTGCGTGTGCGTGTGTGCGTGTGCGGTCGATTGTGCGTGTAGACCTGCACAACCCGCGGGTGTCGCGCAAGATGAAGAAGAACGAGTTCCAGGAGCACTTCAGCGCAATGCTGCCCGGCCTGCCACGCGAGTACATCGAGGGCGTCTACGACCGCATCCGCGCCGTCGAGCTCCGGGTCGCTGACGAGGACTCGGTCTCTGGCAGCAGCCCCGCCTCCGCCTCGATCTCCGCTGCAACCACCGCCCGCACCGGCAGCGACGATGCCGACACCCAGGGAAAGGGGCTCAAGGGCTTCTTCTCCCGCTTCTTCTGATGAGCAGCGGGGTACACCCTACACTTCTAGAGACTTAGGTCTGGACTATGTCCTGTACATCACGCGCTACATATTGCATTGGAATGCAAAGAATGCGATATTACGATATTACGGATATTACGTGGCCTGACTGCTGGCGGGTGAGGCTACCGCGTAAAGAACAGAGCCGCGTGGGGGGGAAGTGAAAGCAAAGATGGAGGACGTGGCAAGAAGAGAAAAGATGGTAAGACGCGGGACGGCGGCTGAACGTAGGCAGGCCCAGGATGCGAGGCTCAGGTCGGCCCTCACCGAGCGCGATCGGTTCCGCAAGGCCGTCATCATGGAGTTCATGTTCCGCGAGCAGCAGCAGGCACAGCAGAAGGAGCAGCAGCAAGATGAACCCGACGCCACGACGACGTCGTCGAGTCAGACCACGCCCGAGAGCGTCGAAGAAGAAGCGGCCAACAACAAAAAGGAGGCCGACAACACGGCGCCAGCCACCAAGCGAGCCGGGCCACCACCTCCCCCTCGCTCGGCCCGGTCTCTCCAGGCCTCGCCCGCGCCCGCGCCCCAGCCCGAGCCCGGGCCTCCGACGACGACGACGGACGACGAAGAGGCGGAGGTCCAGCCAACGTCGGCCGAGAAGAAGGAAGGGAGCGCGGCGGCGGCTGCACCTCGGGTGTCGTGGCTGACGTCGACGCCATCAACGCCTTCGCCGCTGCTGGCCCTGCCCGTGTCGACCGCCGCCGCCTCCTTCTCGCCGTCGTCGCCACGCTCGCCGCGCGGGGCGTCGCCGCTTCTGTCGCCGCGCTCGTTCTCTCCCTCATCGTCGTCGCCGCTCTCTACATCGCCGCCGGCGTCTTTCTCCCCGTCGGCGGCCAAGTCTTCGGGCCTGGTGCAGCCCTTCACACCAAACACCACCATCACCTCCGTCACCGACTCCACCTCGCGCGCGCTCAAGACCCTGCCGCCCATCATCGGCCGACGCAAGTGACATTGAGAGAACGTGTCCATCATCATCATCGTAATCATCGTCACTCTGTAATATATCAAAAGACGCGACAGCTGTACTACTTGGCGGTGGTGGTGGTCGGGTTGGTTGGTGGCTGGTGGGCTTGGTTGGGCTCGGCTTCGTTGTCGTCCGCGGCGCTCGTGATGTCGGGGTTGGCGTAGCGGCACGCCTCGGCCATTCCCAGGTCGCACGCTCGCTTGAAGTGACTCACTGAACACGACACGACGACACGTAACACGACACACGCACGATGGTGAGGCGCGCACGAGACCTCAAAAAAAAACTAGAATGTTCTCAGATCGGTCCTTACCTTGCTTGGTCATCACGCCCAAATTGAAGCAGGCGTCCGCCACCGGCTTGTCGGTGTCCGCACACGCTCGATGGTACACCTGCATAAGACTCGGCAGAACGTTAACAATCAAACAACACACACACCACACACCACACACACCACACAGCACTTACCTTGACGGCCAGGGACTCGTCGCGGGGGCAGCCGATGCCGTGCTGGAAGAGGTAGGCCAGGTTGAAGCACCCGGCGGCCGACCCGGCCTCGCACGCCAGCGAGAAGTAGCGCGCCGCCTCCCGCGCGTTCTCCCTCCCCGTCCCTGCGACCAAAGATGACGTCAGCCAAACAAGAACGAAGAAGAAGAACGAAGACGGCGCGTACCGATCATCTGCTTGCGGTAGAGCTGTGCGAGGTTGTAGCACGCGTCGGCGTGACCGCCGGTGCACGCCCGGCGGAGGAAATCCGCAGCGCGGGCGGGATTCTTCTCGCCTTCCACCACTCCCGACATCGACAACGCACCTGTCGTGTCGTGTCGTGTCGTGTCGTGTCGTGTCAGCGCTGGCGATGGCCACTGTGTAGGTTGCCTGCTTGTTCCAAGCTTTCTATACCGAGGTTATAGCAGCTGGTGGCGTCGTTGTCCTGCTCGCAGGCCTTCAACAAGCGAGTCGTCTTCTCCCTCGTGAACAGCGCACAAGAGGGCAGGTACTTGGCTTTGCTGCACCCTCGCTGTCGACGTACACGACACACACGACACACACGACACACACGACACGACACAACAGTCAGCACGCCGCATGTGCTGTGCTGAGGGAGAGCGCCAACCTTCCACCACTCCCGGTCGCCGGTGAGCCACCCGGCTGCCACGCACGCCTCTCCTGTTGTGGTCCATACAGTCAGCCACTCACTCATGCATGTGCGGTGGTGCGTGTGCGGCGGTGCGTGCACGCACCCTGGGCGCTGGCGTCGTCCGTGCAGGCCCTCATGGCGTACTTGGCCGCCTTCTTGTCGTTCGGGAGCGACGGCGCCACGACTGGTGTGGAGTCGTCCTTGCTCGCATGGCTGCGTGGATCGCCATCTTCCGCTACGTTTTGCGATTTAATCTCATCTGATGGCTGTTGATGAGATGAAACGGAATGGAGATGGAGGGCGCTCGAGTGTGATTTGGAAGGCGCGTAGTGGAGGCGGGCGATGCGCCAGCAGCTGCCAGTGTCGCCGCTATCTCGGCACCCACGCTTCCATGCGGCCCTCGCCTCGCCGAGCCGCTTGTACCGCGCCAACAAATCTCCCAACCCGCGACATGCCGATGATGATGATGCGGCCGTAGTGGCCTGCCCGAAGCACTGGCGCTGCAGCTCCTCCACCTCTTCCTTCACCCCCTCCATCTTCCGTTCTAGTTCGAGGAAACAGATAATAAATAAAAAAATAATAAATAATTAGAAATATATTTAAGCTGAAGCATTAGCTCGAGGAGGCCTGAGAGGGCAGACATTGGCGCTTGATGGCGGCGACTTCGTCGGGGGTGAGGTGGCGCCAGCTGCCCGGCGCGGTCACGCCCGCCATCCCGAGGGCGCCCAGGCGCACGCGGATGAGCCGCCGCACGATCAGGTTGCGGTCGCTGCACACCCGCACCATCCGCCGGATCTGTCGATTCTTGCCCTCGCGCAGCACAATCCTGAACCACCTCGTGCCCTCTCCTCCATCTTCGTCATTGTCCTCTTCTTCTTCTCCTCCTTCTTCTTGATCGTCTCCACCATCGTCTTCTTCTTCTTCACTGCCACTCGTCTTGCGCTTCTTGTCCGACATTGTCGTCTCGTCGCCGTGGCTCTCGCCTCTCTTTCTCTTCTTCTTCTGTTTGTCACCGTTTTCGTCTTCGCCTTCGTCTTCGCTATTCTCGTCGTCTTCGTTCTTTGTCGTCGCAGACTCCACCAGCTTCCTCCTGCGCCTGGCCGTCTTCTTCCGCTCCTTCCTCGCCTTCTTCATCCGTTGGTTGGCGCTCAAATGGCAGCTGGCATCGGCCTCCTCGTCCGCGCCGCGGTACGACGCGCGTTCGCTGCTGTCGGGCCGCTCGATGGGCTCCACCGCCACCGGCGGCAGAATGGCCACCGTCCCGCGCCTGATGGCCTCGCCCCGCCGCATCCGCGCGATGAAGCCACCACCGGCGGCCGAAGTGGTCGAAGTGGTCGAAGTGGTCGATGACGATGACGGTGGTGAAGAGTCGAACGGGCGGTTGAGGAGTACCTCGTACTCCTTCTCGTAGCCGCCGGCGCTCTGCATGAGCGGATTGACGATGGAGCTGTCGGTGGTGAGCAGCAGCAGGCCCTCGGAGTCCTTGTCGAGCCGGCCGACCGAGATGAGCTGATGCTTGGCGTGAGATGGAAACGAAGTAGTGGAGGATGAAGAAGATGGAGATGATGAAGATGAAGCAGTGGGTTGAGGAGGAACTGGTGTGAGGTCGATGAGGTTGACCCAACTGCAGGCGATGCGAGGGTCAGTGGTGCATTCGACTCCGCGAGGCTTGTGGTAGAGCAGATAGAAGAGTTCCTTCTCGCCTCTTGGAAGTGAAGATGACGTTGTAGACTGCAAAAGATTGGAAGATGAAGAGGTTGTGCAGGGCGCGATTCCCGCATCTGTGGCCCCACTCGTTGTCGATACGACCACTCGACGAAGCGATTCACCTTCATGTGTCCCCTCAGTCGCAGAATCGCTTCCATTTGGTTCCATCGCCGCACGATCGCGATTTCGCTGATTAAAATCGAGTCGATCCATCATGACTTCGACCACCGAGCAAAGCGCTGGCGATGATGAAGAAGAGGCTACCCGCACCTGGGTCGAGAAGACAGCCACCTGGGAATCGACAAACACTCTACCCTCTGCAATCCATTTCTTGGCCCGCTGCCTCGAGCATACGCCGCGTGACGTCAACCACTTCGTAATCACCAACGGCTTCACTTCTTCTTCGTTCTCCTTCTCCATGGAATGTTTGTTTGGATTTTCGAGATTTGAAAACTGAGATAATATATCTATTTGATAATTATGCAAAGAATGCAAGCATGATTACAGTGTAACTCGATCCATCAATGATTGGGTTATGTGTGTGTTTATTGGTTGGGTTGATATGAGAAAAGCAAACAAGGTCCATCGCTACGATGACGTGGTTAAAACTAAATTGGAGAGTGAGATAGAGCGCGAGAATGCAAAAAGAACGAGGCTTGCTGGACAAGCAGTAATCGACTAGTATGGGGGTTGAAGTAGCGGCTCGTCGAGCACTCTTCTTCAAGGGCAGAAGGGGACGTTGATCTGGCCACCGCCGGAGCCGCGCAGGGTCGCGGCGACGATCTGGCCCAGCACCAGACCGTTCTGGAGCGTCACATCAGAGTTGGGCGCCAGTAGGATACCTGGGAGCAAGCAAGTGAGCACTCTACGCCGTTTCGTTGTGTGTGGTGGTGTGTGTGTGTTGGGGACGTACCGGGGAACTGGAAGCCCTGGATGACGACGAGGTTGGCCTCGCACACATTCCAGATGATGGAGGTGAGCGGCACCGAGCCCACGTCGACAAAGAAGTTGGAGAAGGTGGCGGTCTGGTTGCCCACGATGTTGATCACCACCTCCTCCGTGCTGCTGCCGAACCCGACCAGGCGCATGCCCGTGGAACGGGCCAGATCGCTGGCCTGCACGTTGAACGACTGATATCCGCCCGGAGGTGAGATTTAAAATTCAACCGCAGGTCAGAGAGGGAAGCCTTACCTCGTTGGCCGCACCGGTCGCCCTCAGGGTGATGGCGCCGAACTCGGCCACCTCGGCGCTGGTCGCGTTGGTCTGCGAGGAGTTGCAGAAGTTGGAGCTCACGTTTCTGAGCTCGGCCGCGTCGAGGGTGAAGTTGATGCCGCTGCGCTCGGTCACATTACCGACCTTGATTGGGAGAAAGTGATCAGTCACAGGTCAGAATGATCAAAAAGAACCAATGGCGATCGAGCGCTACCACAAGTCCGGCGTTGTTGGCGAACGAGGGCAGGTTGACGATCTGCGAGTCATTCGAGGCGAGCAGGTTTCCGCAGAAGAGGCGACCGTTGGCGAAGTCGATGGGGCCGGGTCCCTGGGCGACGATGCCAAAGCCCGCCGACTCCTCGGCCGTGCACACGGCGCGCTGGTTGACGCCGAAGCTGCGCAGACGCAGGCCGCCCCGCACCGCAAGCTTGTTCTCGAAGTCGCCGTTCATCATATCGAGCGACGTGGCGTTGGACGACTGGTTGCCGAGAATGAACGCGCTGTAGAGATCGATCAGGCCGGCCAGGCGCGTGTTGGGCGGGCACGTGGGAATGGGGCTCGGCGGCGGCGGCGAGGGGAGGGGCGAGCCGACGACCGGAGGCGACGCCGAAGCGGAGGCCGAAGCGGAAGCAGAGGGCGAAGCCGAAGCCGAGGCCGAAGCAGAAGCCGAGGCCGAGGCCGAGGCCGAAGCAGAAGGTGACGCCGAAGCAGAAGCGGAAGGAGAAGCAGAGGCGGAAGGAGAAGCCGAAGGAGAGGCAGAAGGCGATGCAGAAGCGGAAGCAGAGGGCGAAGCCGACGGCGACGCAGAAGCCGAGGCCGAGGCCGAGGCCGACGGAGAAGCAGAGCGGCTCGGCTTGACCGAGGGAGAGGCGGACTCACTGGGCTTGACGGAAGCCGAGGGGGAAGCGGACTGGCTCGGCTTGGTCGAAGCTGATGCCGAGGCCGACGGAGAGGCTGACCGGCTCGGCTTGGAAGAAGCGGACGCCGACGCCGACGGCGAGGCCGACTGGCTGGGTTTACTCGACGCCGACGGCGAGGCCGACCGGCTCGGCTTGCCCGAAGCGGATGCCGACGCCGAGGGAGAGGCCGACTGGCTGGGCTTGGTCGATGCCGATGGGGAGGCGGACTGACTAGGTTTGCTGGAGGCCGAAGGCGAGGCTGACTGGCTCGGCTTGGAAGAAGCAGACGCCGACGCGGAAGGCTTTGCAGGCGATGCCGAGGCCGAGGCTGATGGCATGGCCGAAGCAGAAGCGGACGGCATGGCCGAAGCCGAGGCCGAGGGCATGGCCGAAGCCGAAGCTGAGGGCATGGCCGAAGCCGAAGCTGAGGGCTTGCCGCCCTTGCTCGTCATCATCTCGCTGTCGCTGTCTTGGGCGTGGGTGCTGACAGCCAGTAGGCAGCACAGGAGGAGAACAACGCTGATCCAGGTCTTCATCGGTGGTCGAGTCACTGGCGTAGTACTGGTGTAGTGTAGGGATGGATCACTGCGTTGCTTGATGGCGAACATCTGCAGGACCCGGCAAGAGTCCATTTAAACCAGCCACCGACCAATCGGCGCACTGCAGAGCCCTGTCGCTTGCGTCCCCGTTGGGGTGAAAACTCTGCCAGACAGCGAAGGCCCTGTACGGCGGTCCAACGCACGACCAATGTGGCTCCCCGCCCCTGAGAATGGGTCGGATGGGCGTCGCATGGCACAGACTCCGCGCCAGGCACTCTACCAAGCTGTGATCTTGTCCACGATCGGAGCGTGCAAGCGGCAAACCGACGTAAGCGGAAGCGTGCGGTTTGCAGCGCACCGGCCGTCGCTCGTGCGCGGGGGCTCGAGAATTCGACCGGTTTCAAGCCACGCAGCCTGCGGCCTGTAACTCTTTTTCAGCGCAGAAAATCGGCCAATGAGAAAATTGCGACTAGAATGTCCATTTTTTGCCCTCCCCAGCCCGGTTCAAGAAAAGTACTGTGATCCTTGCATGGACCCACCCCCAACAAAACGTGGACGAGGTTGCGTTGCCCCCCAACTATTGTGGCTGTCGTTAGATGGGAGAAGAAAAGTTGGCTTTGACTCGAAAGGGAGAAATCCACAAAAGGAGCAGTCGCGTGGCAATCATGAAAAATCGGTCTAGTTCAATAGAGCTTGCTACCTGGCGCCCTAGGTGCTCAACAGCCACTGTACTATTACAGGCTGTGGCTGTCAAGGTGACATTCCCGTTTTTGAGGAGCACTCAAGTTTGCCTGGAAACAAACAGCTTTAAGTTGTCAAAGCTAGATCAGATCAGAGAAGAATGGCTTGACCTGCCACTTCCCGAGTCCTAGTCCTAGGATCGCCCAGGTTTCGTCCAACCGCCCGCCAAAAGGGCCAGGGTGTCGGTATTTAGGGTCGCTCACCTCGGCCCACAGCTCCAGCCTAAACACCAGTTACTCCACACCCGCACCATGCAGAGATCCATCCTTGCTGTCTTGTTCCTTGGCCTCCTTGCTGGTGCCTTCGCTGACACTGCGAGTACGAGCACTTGCCCCTTATTCATCCTCGTTGTTGTGTGTTCACTCACACACTGAGCGCAGCTGATGGCACTGTTGTTGTGGGAACCACGGCGACCACCGCCTCCAAGGATACCACGATCGTCGGAAGCACGGCTGCTCAGGTACCTCTTTTCAACATCGCTCTTGGGATCACGATGGTGACGCTGGCTTGTGGCGCTGACTCTTCCTCCCTGGTCAGTCTGTTCTGTTCACCTACAGCTCGGCGTCATCTCTCAGCCCGTTCTGGATGACAGTATAGACCGGTTAGTGCCTGCCAAATAAACATGAGCCTTGCCCAAACTGTTGGTTGTTCTTTTTATTTTTGTTTTTGTTTTTGTTTTTAATGGCATTACAATTTTCGACTTAAATACATAAAAAGGAAATAACTGGATAAATTATAAATACGTGTAGAAAAGACGATGGACGTCCGAACGGCAGCAGGGCAGCTGGCGGCCAACTTCTTTGTGGCCACCCCGGCCCGTGTTCTCTTCGAGCGTGCCGCGCGGGATCGTCCCTTCATTCGCGCCTTCATCAAAAGCCGGATAGCAGACGCTTCGAGGATCACCGGCATTCGAGGAGAATCTTCACAACACTCATTTTTCACTCCTTTCACATCAATTTTGAGCGTCCTCACGGGCGGCGGTGCAGACGCGACCAACGGTCTGCTCCACGTCGCTCACGCCAGCTTGTGGACCATCAGCGTCCCCTTCATCCAGTCTTCCATCATAGAATCCGCTAAAGGTATGACCTTGCCGGTCCACTCATCAATCATTTCAATCTGCCGTGTGGTGTATTTTTATTTATTTATTACCATTTATAGGAATTAAAACAATTTGGTTTTATTATTTATTTATTTATTTATTTAAATATAATGTGTGATTGCTTTTAACGCAGACTTACTGTTCGGGGGCTACACACTGTACGGGCGGGTGCGGGAGGCGCTCAACCCCGACTTCAGGCCGTCCCTCTACGCCGAGATAATGCGACCAGTCACCTTCGCCGCCAAGACCGTCGCCTATGCTGTACACGCCACACACGACACACACACGGCACACACGACACACACACACGATACGACACGACACACGACTCACCACGCACGCCTGCGCTAACTGAAAAACCTTTTGGTCATGCTCAGGCGAGCTTTCCGTTCTTCTTGTGCGCGTACGGGGTGCGCAACAACAAGCCCGAGCACTGGAACAAGATCCCGGCCTCGTTCCTGCCCTCGCGTAAGAAGGCCATCCCGGCCATGACCCTGCCGCTCTTCGTCCTGATCGCCCACCTCAACGCCCACCTCCTTGCCGCCGGTGGCCTGCGCGACCTCTTCTTCCGACTCCGCGTGCGACTGCTTCCGTCGACCGTGACCCACGACCAGGCCCTGTCTCCGCTGGCACAGCAGTTCCTGCGCCACGTCGAGGACTTGGCCCTGTGCCTGGCCGCCGGTGGTTCGTTACTCCTCTCCCCTTCGCCTCGGGGCCGAGTCTGAGATGCGCCGCGACTTAGAAACCGGACGAGCTCGTTACGGTAAACTCACCCTTTTTTGTCGACGGCGGTGCGCACACAGCCATAACGGTGCCGCTCGAGGTGTTGCTGTGCACAATGCTGGCGACGCGGGCAGGCTTGGCCTCGTCGGTCTCGGCCATCTGGAAGGAGAAGGGCCTCAGCGGCTTCTTCAGCGGCTTTGGCTGGTATCTGCTGGCCCAGTACCTTACCACCTGGTGATCACGCTTTGGTGGAATTAATTATAGTGCGGAATCAATGAGAGACAGATCTCGCNTCTAGATAGGTATAGGACGAACAGAGAATTCTTTTCTGGCTTCGCATTGGATCGCTTCTTCTTAGTTACAGCTGAGCACCCGAAACAGGCACGCCGCAGTTGAAATCCCAGGTAGCGTGGTTGCGCTGGGGACGAGAGTTCACTTGGAGCACGCGTGCCCCCAAAAGGAATGGTTAGAATAGGGAAATCAGAGTCATCCCCCGGAATTCCGTTGAGTTTCTGCCTAGATCCGGCAACGGAGCAATGTAACCCACAGATCTGCTTTCGTATTGGTTGATCACACCACGGCGACAGAGCAGCTCCCGGATACCTGCGCGCACTAAAGTCTGTTTTCGCGCAGACTGTTCTTGTATTCAGTAGAAGCGAGCACAAGCACATCCCCGCAACTTCAGCAGCACACTCGTGACAGACCCACAACCCAACGCTCAGCATCACCCATCACCTTCTGTCACTCACCACGTTTCATCAACGCCACAGCGCCACCAAACTCTTTTACACACAAGGTCTCTCAACGACGAAAGCCATGGCGACCACCTCAACCCGGCCCTCGTCTCCATCATCCAGCTTCTCGTCGTGCGACGTCAGACCGGTTACCATGCAGCGATACCAGACCAAACCGGTGGGCGAGTGGTCGAAGAAGGAGGTCAAGGCCTGGCTTGCGGCCCTCGACCTCAAGCAGTACGCCCGCACCTTCCGCAAGCACGACATGTGCGGTAGCCGACTGGTCGGGCTTTCGCGCGACGACCTCCGCGCCATGAACGTGACCAAGGTGGGCCACGTCAAGAAGATCACCAGCTGGCTCCGCGACTCGGCCGCGCTCCACAACGGCTACGCGCCTCCGCCCACCGCCATTTCGCCGACGCTCTCGGCCACCACCTCGTCCTCCTCTGTGATGACCTCATCGGGCAAGTTCATGGCCACCATTACCCGGCGGTACAGCTTCGGTGGCGTCGGCGACTCGCCAGTCCCGCCTCCTCTACTGGCCTCGCCATCGTCATCGGTAGTCGGGGCTACGCTAGTCCAGTCCATGGCCCGGCTCGCCCCTGCCTCGCGACACACCTCGTCCACCCTATCAACAACCTCATCGTCATCGTCGTCGCCGCCCCCCAGTCCCATCCGCCGCACCAAAGCCGCGCATTCCAGCAGCAGCACCAACGGCTCGCCCCTCCGCCAGTCGTCCATGGACATCGTGTGTCGGCGAGAGGCCCGGTCAGCGTCGGTGCCCGAGAATTTGCACTCGCAGCAGTTCTTCGACTTGACGGTCTCGGACGATGCCAACACCATGTTCTACTCGCCCGAGACGTCGGGTGAGAGCCTTTCGCTTGGCTCCGAGAGCGCGGTGCCGCTTCCGCGCAGAGGTGGAGGCAGCGGCATCCGCGGGCGTCCGACGGTGCGCAAGAGCAACAGCTCGCCGGACTGCAACTCGAGCTACGCGCGGCTCTACCCGTCGGTCTACCTCTGGGTGAAGCTGGTGTTCGACGACGACATCAGCATCTTGCGCTTCAAGCGCAGGACCCTCACGGTCAAGCGGCTGCAACGCGAGATCAACCGCATACACCAGTGCCAGCCGCGACTGCGGTGGATCGACTCGGACGGCGACTGCATCGAAATCAAGACCACCGAGTTCCTCAACTACGCCCTGGAGGACTGGCAGCGCCGCTTTGACGAGGGCCAACAGCGGATGATCCGGATAGAGGCCTTCCAGAAGGCCTGATTGACCACACCCCGCACACATTTTTGCCCCTTCCTTGACTGTAACCAGAAACGAATGTACCCTTTACTTTTTACCTTTAGTTCTCTGGCTGGGCGTGTGAAGATTTTTATGGTTTAGTGTGAAGGAAACCTATCGTAAAAAGGAGTTGCCAGGACCGGGAATTGAACCCGGGTTGTTGGTACCACAAACCAATGTACTACCACTATACTATCCCAGCTACGGGTGTCGTAAGAATGTGCTACCGTGACGGCTGATCGAGTGGAACACAGTTGTCAGCCCGGCGCCCGAAAAATGGCCAAGAATTGCAAAGAGAACGAAGGACAGTGGCTTACATTCGAACCAAGACCACGCTTTGGCCTGAAATGACATGTCTCGGCATTCTGTTAGGGGGGCAACAAACACAAGGAGAGGGGTTTCGAGCTTGTAGGGAAGATTCCGTGGTGCAACGGTAGCACGCAAGCCTAACACGCTTGAGGTCGCGAGATCAACACTCGCCGGAATCATTTTTTTCCATGTCGTTCAAATTTTCCCAATGTTACGAATTGAGAAATTTCTGGGTTTTAAGCCTCCTGGTGTTTGGTGTGCGGTAGTTTTTCGAGCAGTTTCTTGGCGCACGAACGCAAACAACTGTTGCGATCACAACGAGAAGAGGTGATGGTTGGTCTGCTACGAGTCAAGTCGTTTACGAGAGTTGCAAGGTATCATGGCCCGCGGGCCTTGGCCGCCAATTGGTGCTGAGTTGGTTTGTGTTTTTTGGGCAACTGAGGTGGCCATTTTTAGACCAACGACGGATTGGATGTCTTTTGAGTGCCTGGAGTTGAGTGCGCTGCAAGGAAATGGTCGAAGTGAGATGGTCGCGATAGGCCAATCAGGCTTCATTCTATTCCAGGCTGGTGATCGGAACCACTCCTTCCACCCAATCCCTGAGACCCAACAAATTATAAGTTGCGCAATCACGGACATTCTCATTTTTATTGTACCAAAACCACATCACCTTTACCACCAAGCCCAAGCAAGATGCTCGCCAACAAGCGCTTCTTCTTGGCCGTCGTCGCGCTCCTCGCGCTGTCGGCCGCCATCGCCTCCGGGTCCAACTGCGGCAGCAAGCGCGTGACCCGCGAGCGCATCGTCGAATGGCACGACAAGATTTACAGCACCACCAACGTGCTGGGCGCCCCCGGCGGCGGCGCTTCGGGCCTGCGTGCGTGGGCCATGGTCGTCACCGCCATGTTCGACGCCGCCAACCTGGCCGACGACTCGGAGTACGCCAGCTACCTGGACCTCTCGGGCATTCCCTCCAGCATCAACGTCAACAAGGCCGAGCCCCTGGCCGCCGCTGCCAAGGCTGCCGAGGTGGTGCTCAACGGTCTCATTCCGGCCAGCGCCAGCGCCGACGTCCGCAACATGCTCAAGTTCTCGCACCTGTCGCAGCTCAGCGTCCACCTCGGCGCCCTGCCCGACAACTACAAGACCGCCAACGGAATCGCCCTCGGCGAATTCGTGGGCCTCCGCATGCTCGCCAACCGCACCAACGACGGCCACCCGCCCAACAACTGCAACAACTGGCCCAGCCCGGCCACCGCGGCCTGCCCCAACTCGGTGCCCAACAGCACCTTCTGGTACAAGTACCAGTACGACCTGCCCTACTTCCCCGGCCAGCCCAACTCGCCCGGCTACCCCCAGGTGCGCCCGTTCGCCATCCCCGCCTACGACTCGGCCCTCTTCACCGTTCCCGCCCAGCCAGCCCCCGGCACGCCCCAGCACCTGTCCGACTTCGCCGAGACCTATGCCTTCGGCACCAGCAACGCCAGCCTGTCGGCCCGCACCGCCGAGACTGACGCCATCGCCCGCTTCCACGACGGCAACTTTGGCTCGCAGGTCGGCTGGGCCATGGACTATGTGTCGAGCTCGGGCATCGACGTTGACGGTGTGGACCTCCTCCGCGTGCTCGCCCTGGCCGCCATCTCGTCGCACGACGCCCATGCCACCCACTGGCTCTACAAGTACACCCATTACAACGGCCGCCCGATCGTGGCCTACCGCACCGTCACCCCCGACTCGCCGGCCCACGCCTACGTCGACCCGTCGTGGACCCCCGTGCTGACCACCTCGCAGACCCCCGAGCACCCGTCCGGCCACTCGGCCCGCTCCGGCGGAGCCTGCTTCGCCTTCATCAAGGCCTTCGGCGACGTGCCCCCTAACGGCAACTTCCGCACCATCTCCTACTCGCAGCCGCAGCTCGGCTCGCGCACCTACACCTCGATCATGCAGTTCTACCAGGAGGTGCACAACAGCCGCGTCTACGGCGGCGTCCACTGGCGCTCGGCCCTGATTGCCGGCCAGAACCTGGCGGAGCAGGTCACGAACTATGCCTTCGGCAAGATCCTGCGCCGCAACTAAGCAGTCAGAGTAAAATAAAGAACAAGGGCTGTTCGCCTTCATCATCCACTGCTGAGACTTTCCAAAGTGACGAAGGACCACACACACGCCGCACGCTGATGGTGATTGTTGCATCACGCCCTCCTGGCCGTAGAGGCCCGTGTGGTCGTAGGAACAGCGATCAGTTGGGCATGTAGGAAGATTCCGTGGTGCAACGGTAGCACGCAAGCCTAACACGCTTGAGGTCGCGAGATCAACACTCGCCGGAATCATTCTTTTCCATGCCGTCAAATTTTCCCAATTATGCTAGTCCCAATTGGAATTAGCTTGCTCTCGAAAACGTTGTCGACACGGTACGCTGGGATAGTATAGTGGTAGTACATTGGTTTGTGGTACCAACAACCCGGGTTCAATTCCCGGTCCTGGCAACTCCTTTTTTTTGCTTCTTCCACCCTTTTCCATCTTTCAGAGGGAGCTGGCATGCTTCTCCAGAGACTCGGCAAACACTTGTCCGATCTCCTCGATCATATCCGACACGATGGTCGAGCGGCCCTTCTTCGCGAAGGCGGCCTTGTTGGCCTCCCTTGTCATCAGGCAGCCCGCGTAGCCCGCCAGCACGTTGGGAGGGTACTTGAGCGAGTCCCTGCGCGTAGATCGCCATCGTTCCGCGTTAGCCGCGCCGAAAAGAGAGCGCGCTGATGGCCGGCCATCACCACGTACTTTTCCTTGTAGGCGTGCGCCCAGGAGAGGAATGTGCCGATCGAGCCGGAGGTGATGTCGCCCTGCCCACCGCATCTCCGCGGGCTTCCCGCTTCCGTGCATTCCACAACTGCAGTCCGGACGGCCACGGTTAGCAGCCGCGCGGGGAGGCCCCGTTTCGATCGAACCAATTGGTTCGATCAAGTTGTGCGTACCGATGCGCCCGTCGCTGATCTTATCGGTCTGTCCCTTCTGTACGATCGTCACGTTGCCCATCCTGTTGATCGATACGGGAGCCCACCGTCAGTCAGCTTGCAGCTGGAGAGCCAATGGATGATGTGGCGGCCGTCGTTGACGTACTTTCTGGCGAGGTCCATGACCGGCGTGTCCTCCTCGCACCCGGCCGCCTTGCACAGTCGCTGGTACTCGGGAAAGTTGGGCGTCAACACCACCTCCTGTCGTCGTTGCACACCAGAGAGAGGTTGAGTTAGAGGTTGCGGTGAACACCGCAGTGTTCCGCGGGGCAATGCCCAAAAGCGAAGGGCGCCACCTTGTAGCCCTCGACGAGCGATGGCCACACGCAGACGACGCTGGAAATGCCGTCCCCATCGATCACGAGCGGCATCTTTCGGTCCTTGGCCTGCTCGATTATCTTCTTGGCGCAAAGTTGCACTGCCTTGTCCCTGTACCGCGGTCCCCGACTCACCGTCAACACAGATGACACGAACTACATACACTACACGCACGACACACAAAGTGACAACTGGCTCGCGCGCGGGAGAGCCTCAGCACTCACCTGCCGAGGCCAGAGCCGAGGACGAGACCGGTGAACCTGGGCAGCCACTCGCCTATTTGCTCCATGGCCGCGTCGACCCCTCGCCTCTCCTCCTCCCTGCGCCGCCCACACGATCCGGCCACCCAGTCAGCCATCGAACCACGCGCGGCGTGTGCGGCGTGTGCAGCGTGTGCGGTGTGCGCTCGTACGTGAGGTCTCCGCCAGCGGAGGAGGAAGATGACGAAGAGCGGCTGGGCAGGAGCGGGTGGACGATGACGTCGGGGCAGTAGGACTTGATGGCGGTGGCGGCGGCCTGGGTGCAGACGACGTGGGCCAGGTCGGCCCCGGTGCGCAGGGCACTGATGGCCACGAAGTAGGGCGCCCCCGTGTACTCGGCGCTGCCGCCGAACACGCCCAACTTCCCGCTCGCCCCCTTGTGCAGGTGCTGCGCCAGCGGCGGGATGAACGCTCGAATCTCTTCAATCAGCGCAGCACGAGATGGACCGCTCATTTCAGAGATAAGAGATGTATGATGCGAGTGGCGTTGTGAGCAGTGGTGATGTGGTGAGGAATTAATAAATGAACGCAATAGAAACAGGCTAAAAAAAGTTTGTTGATTTATTTTTGTTTGTTTTTCGATGGATCTTTGTGCATTATTCGTCGACCAGGCCAACAAAGCCATGGCGCAGAGGTGGTACAGGGCAAGGTAAGGTGAGCGCCTTACACTTGGGAGTAGTCACCGGTGCCCGAGGCCTCGTTGTACACGAACAGGGTGCACGCTACCGTGGCCAGCTGTTTCCGTAAGGCGTGAATGTTAGCCGTGAACGCAACAAAGCGAAACGGCGACAAAGAACGAAAGCGGAGAATGAAGCCAAGGGCAAAAGTGGGTTCGTACGTAGAAGCCGATGAAGACGGAACTGTTGGCGATTGCGCCACCGCTGCAGTCGTCGATGATGCACAGAATCAGGTTCAGCGTGGCCAAACCGAGCAGGACAAGCGCGAACACTCCAAACTGAGCAGGGACAAGCGTCAGTTCTCGCTTTCTAGAGGGCAGAAAAGGAGACACAACGCAACAACGTCTCTGCAGCAGCGCCGTACCGCGAGGAGAAGGAGGCGGTGGCGAGTGAACACGCCCACGATTCCGCACACGACCAGAAGGATGGTGAGCACTCCCAGGATAATGCCATAGACGGCGCCAAAGACGAAGTTGATGATTCCCAATATCTGAAGCGATTGATTCGATTCAATCAGTGCCGGCGGAGGAGAGAGGCTAAGATTGTACGAATTCGAGTTTAGCTCCGGCGTACTAAGAGAATGCCTTGGAGGACCAGCAAGAGCAAGCCAAGGAGGCTCGGCTTGTGCACGTGAAGCCCCATGTTTGATGTTGGGGGTTGTTGGTCGAACCTTCTGGCGCAAGTAGTATGGGCCAGAATGTTTGGCACGCCACCATATTTTTTATTTTCATTTTCTTTTGTGGTTGGATTTTTTGGTGCTTTTTCTCGTCAGCAGCTTTTGCGGTAAGACACAGATCACACTACCACTTGGTTTTTGCCATTTGTTTGCCTTTCCCTTCTATCTTTCATCTCTGTCTCTCATCCCGCTTCGCAACCTATTATCTGCCGTTCATTCTCCAATTTTTCGATTCCATTCGAAAAATTTTGATCTTCAGCGCTAAAGCACTCGCACATCTTCTGCGCCCCTTCCGCCCACCTCTAGAGTGCCGTCAGTGAGCCAGCTCCACTACAAACATGATTAAGCGCCTGACCGCCGACTTGATTTCGCAAGCCCCGCAGTATCTCAACCCCCTGCGCGAACGAGAAATTGACCTCCGAGGTTCGTGACGCCTTCATCAGCCGACATTGCAATTCGAAGCGTACGCTAATGCTGCCCCCCTTTTGCCTCCTTGCTCTCCTGTCTACGCTCGGACCAATGTGCGCCTCCCCTCTCCCGCTCTGTAGGGAACAAAATTGCGGTCATTGAGAACTTGGGTGCCACTCAGGTACAACGCCATCTCTCTTCACCTTGAACATGGAGCTTCAAGCCGTGCGAATTTTTCATCGGCTTCTCGATTCTTTACTCCCGCGGCGCAGGACCAATTTAACTCGATCGATCTGAGCGACAATGAGATCCAGAAGCTGGAGAACTTCCCTCTTCTTCCCAAGCTCAAGATGCTTCTCCTCAGCAACAACCGCGTAGCCCGAATCGCTCCGGGTAACCCCTTCCCTCTTGTGGGCGAGCTGAGCTGAAGCGGCTGCTGCAAGCGCAGTTGGTGGCTGGGGTGGAAAGAGCCATGCAAGCAAGCCCAGTATCTGTTCTTATCACTTCTTTTTCTCTGCTTCTTCTTCTGCTCCTGTCCACCCAGGCCTGGGTGAACACATTCCTAACATCGACACTCTCATTCTCAGCAACAACAAGATAGAGAGCCTGAGTACGTCTCCCCAGTTCAACTCCTTGCAGTTTATGCCGTCGTGGTGATGCGTTCTTGCGCTGATGAAGGCGCCTCTCTCTCTCTCTCTCTCTTGCAGGCGAGCTTGATAACCTGGAAAGCTTCAAGAAGCTCAAGATGCTGAGCTTGTTGGGCAACCCCGTGACGCAAAAGCCTAACTACCGGCTGCACCTGATCGCCAAGCTGCCAGGGCTCAAGGTGATCGACTTCAGAAAGGTCAAGCCTCGGGTACGGCCTCGCTTCACCTCACCGTAATGGTTCCCACCAAGGAGGAGTGTCTCGGCTTACGCTTCTCTTTCTCCACTGACAGGAGAAGGCTGAGGCTCGTCAGGTGTTTGGTGTGGGGAAGAAGGGAGCACAGGTGACCACGTCCATTCTTCTCTCATCGTTATCTGCGCTGACCCTTTTGACACTACACGACGCTCCGTACAGCCAAAAGAAAAGGCAGAGTCCAAGGTCTTTGTGCCAGGTGAGCCCACCGAGGCCGAGCTGCAGGCGCAGAAGGCCCAGCAGGCCGAACAGATCAGGGTTCGCATCTCTCCTCTCCTTCCCTGGTCTTGAACATTGAGCTAACCTCCCTCTTCTCATTCTCATCTTCTCTCTCTCTCTCTCTGTGTGTGCGCGCGCGTGTGTGTATGGTGTTGTGCAGGCTGCCATCCAGAACGCGACGACGCTTGAAGAGGTGCAGGCGCTCGAGCGCTCGCTGCAAGATGGTAAGCTGCCGTCGTTGACGACAACGACGACCACGCAGACAACGGACAGCATGGAGGAGGCTGCTTGATTTTGAAGGAGGTAACAACATCAACAACAACACAAAACAACAACAACAACATCAAACGAAACCAACACCCTGCCACCGGGCGAGTGGCGTGGCGAGAACTGAGAAGGGAGAATAAACAATCTGCCGTCTTCTCCAACAACCAGGCACGCAGAGCGCTCTGCGTGCCTGTCATACCAGTGCGTGTCGGGGCAGTTCGTGGTCACTGCCTCAGGTTGTGCATTCGACACAAGATGGAGGAGCTGGGGGCGAGGGGTGGCCCAAGCCCGCCGCCATCGGCTCAAGATGAAGAGGCGATGAAGCGGATGATTGATGCCGGCGAAGACGAAGTCAACAGGGATCGCCGCTCGACGGCAACTGATGGCAGCCAGCGGAGAGGTTCAGGAAGAAAGCATCACACCTGCCACAACAAGCACCGTAAGAGAAGTAAATCGCATCGACGAAAGCGCAAATCGCGAGAAGATCGGGATTTGGAGGCGGGGCGAGGCGAGAGGAGGGAAGGGTCGTTTGATCGTGCAAGGGAGGGAGATGAGGATGGCGAGTGGTCGCCTGGCGAGGCCGGGCAGCTCACACCCAAACACATCTTCTACAACTACTACTCGACCGACGTGACATGGGAAGAGCACGAGGAATCGCTGGAGGGGGGCAAGTGGAGCGTGCGGGCCAAGAAGGCCGCGCTCAAGTTCGCCGTTGGCCACAAGGTCGAGCTCGCCATCGCCGCCCTCTGTCTGTTCATCCTCTTCCTTCTGCGCATCTCAGGTGCTCATCCCACGTGGCTGTGCTGTGCGCTACGTGCACCGAGAACTGACGCCCGCACACAACATACGACACACACGCACGCGCACGACGACACGACACGACACGCATGATGCACATGCACGTGTGTAGCGTGGCAGGAGCTGAAGTGGCAAGGGTGGTACACGGTCTTCGTGGTCTGCGCTGCCTTCTTCATGTTGGTCAAGAATGTGGCGCCCAACGACGTGGTGATGGTGTTCGTCACCACGCTCCTCCTCATACCCGGCATCATCACCCCCAGTGAAGCGCTTACTGGTGAGCCCTCCCCACACTCCCAACCACGCGCACCCAACGCGCTGACCTGGACTTTGTGTGTTTCCTCCCATCGATCAGGGTTCTCGAGCGTGGGCATATTGACGATCGCGGTGTTGTTTGTGGTGGCGGCCGGCATCGCCGAGACCGGCTCCATCGGCCTGTTGAGTGGTAATTACGGGCTACAACTCACCCGACTAGGGCCGAACACCACCACTGAGTGGCGTTTGTTTGTTTTTGTTGGGCGCGCAGAGTGGGTGCTGGGCAAGACAACCAGCGTTTTCGTGGCGCAGCTGCGGCTCATGTTGCCGCTCTCCTTCCTGTCGGCCTTCACCAACAACACTCCGCTGACCGCTATTATGATCCCTGGTTGGTATCAGCCTCTTTGCGCGTCTTGTTGTTGTTGTGCGTGTGGTGTGTGGTGTGGTGTGTGGTGTGTGTGTGCGTGAGAGTTTGCAAGGTAACGTCCAAGCTCAAACCTTTTAGTGATCGAGAAGTGGTGCCGCGCCACGGGAATCAAGCCATCGAAGATGATGATTCCTCTGTCGTACGCGTGCATTTTTGGAGGCACGTGTACGATCGTGGGCACCTCGACCAACCTCATCGTCGTTGGGCTGGTCGCCGGGCTCGACCCCACCCTCCGCTTCCCATTTTTTGAGGTGTGCTGCCCCTCTTGAACACTCCTTCTCGCTGCCGACCTGATCGCTCACGCGCGCGCTGCCCCTCAGATCGGGTATGTGGGCTTGCCGATCGTGCTGGTGGGCCTCACCTACATGCTCCTCATCTCGCCATTCCTGCTGCCCGATCGCGAGAGTCCGATGGACGAACTGCTCAGCCACCCGCGTGAGGTACATCGTGTCGTGTCGTGTCGTTGGCCGTGTGTCGTGCGTGTCTTGCCAGAGTGTAAATATAAAGCTGACCACCCTGGCTGACTTTTTGTTGTGCAGTACACAATCACAGTGATTGTGGAACACAATTCAAGCATCGACGGAAAGACTGTGGGCGCGGTCGGGCTCAACGCCGTCGACGGGCTGATCCTCGTCAACCTCATTGTACGTGCCACAGCTGCTCCCCTCTTAAACGCGCCTTGCTCCAGCACTAGAGTCGCACGATGCATTGTTCACTCTCGGCGACGTGGATTGCAGAGGCGGGGTGTCGACAACCCAAACGTGTCGGCCGAAACGACACTCAACTCGGGAGATCAGTTGATCTTTGCCGGCGACGTCGAGAAGCTCGTGGACCTCTTCATGATCTCGGGCATAAAACCCACCAACCAGGTGCCTATTCACGACACACACGACACACGACACACGACATACCTGCCTTTGTACTCATAACGTTTACTGTAGGACGATAAAATCGTGCATCCCTCAATCAATAAGGTCCTGGTCGAAGCCGTCGTCTCGCCCACGGGGTCGCTTGTCAACCGCACCATCGGTACGGCCTACCGCCCGCACACCACTCTTTCTCATGACCGGAGCCGGAACAAGCGCTTGTCGTCTGTCCTGTCGTGAACCTAACACCCACGCGCACGACACACATCACAATGAATGTATGAATGAATGTGAAGGCGAGGCCGATTTCGGGAAGCGGTACGGCGCGGCGGTGCTGTCGGTCGGGCGCGAGGGCGAGAAGATCCATTCGCACGCGCGCCTGGCGTCGTTTCGCCTACGCGGCGGGGACACCCTGCTCCTGGTGTGCCGGCCCGACCTGGCCTCGGGCCAGCACCACGTCGACGATCCGGCCACCGCCGGCCCCGACAGCGGCGGCGATTTCATCACCGTGTCGCGGGTGGGCGGGTCCAGCGGCGGCAAGATGGGCGTCGACTACGAGCGCATGTGCCTCGCACCGGTCATCGCCGCGATCATGATCCTCGTCTCTACGTTCGAGCTGACGAGCCTGCTCACCGCATCGCTGTGCGCAGCGTTCATCATGATCATCACCGGGTGCATGTACGTGTGTCGTCTTGTGTCGTGTGCATGTGCGCGTGCGGCGATGCGTGTGCGTGTCGTGCTGTGTACCTCGCTCACCACTTATCTCTCACTACCAGTTCGGTCGAGAAAGCAGTGGCGGCGACCAATTTCAGGCTCATCGCCATGATCGCGAGCTCCTTCGGCATGGCCATGGCCTGCGAAAAGACTGGCGTGGCCCAGATCTTGGCTCACGATCTGGTACCGCCACTCATCACTGAGCGATTGCACCCAGCACGACACTCACGACACGCACACAACACACGACCGCACACGCACACAGGTGTCGATATTCATGCCAGCCGGTAGCTTTGGGTTGCTCTATGGCGTCTACCTATCGACGGCTCTGCTCACCTCGCTGCTCAATAACGCCTCAGCGGCCGCATTGATGGTGCCCATCGTGTTCTCGTTCCAGTCCAGCCTGGTGACCGGCGTGAACGTCAAGGCCTTCGTCTACTGCATCATGGTCGGCGCCAGTGCGGACTTCTCCACCCCGATCGGCTACCAGACCAACCTCATGGTGTGGGGTCCGGGCGGGTACGACTCCACCCGGGCATTCTTTCTTCTGACTAGTATGCATTGCCATTCTTTTGGCTCAACCCAGTTTGTGGTGTGTGTGGTGTGTGTGGTGTGTGATCACAAACACCAGGTACAAGTTCATGGACTACACGAAAGTGGGACTGCCGCTGCAGGCTCTCCTCTCCCTGATCTCCGTGGGCATCGTCTACTGGCAGTTTGCATGATCTTCTGCCAGGCCTGATGCTGCCGGTGTTGTGTGGTGTTGGAATGTGTGGTGTCGGAATGTATGCACTGAAAAACGTTCAGGCGAAGAATGTACTGAAAAAGAAGAAAAAAAGTTACACGCGTACCGCGAAGTCGATCTGCACATCGACAACGTGTCTCTGTACGATTGGATTGAAACAAGATGGCGAAGGTGGACAAGGAGGTAAAGGCCATCAAGGCCTTCTTTGAAGGCTCCAGTACTCTCGAGAGTACGTTTTATTGGCCTTTTGATGTAATAGTAGATCGATTTTGGATTGAAGCTCTTGCTTGGAATGAATTGGGAGGCGTGGCACTCATCAGAACTGCACATTTCATGTTTTTGTGTAGAATTGCGTTATGATGAAGATGAGAGGAACCTGTACTTTGTCTTCAGCACGGGCAAGCGAAAGCTGCGCTTCCAGTTCTATGTGCCCTACGGCTACCCCGACGACGCCTCGCCCGACGAGCGACCTCTCCTCATGCAAGAAGAGGGCCTCTACGACGTACAACTCCATTATATTACTTTTTCTCTATTTATTTCTATTTATTTCGAATTATTTGTTATATTGGTTCATTATTCTTGTTATTTATTTGTGCTCTGGGCTGTCGCAGGAGCTGGTGGATCAGGTCAATGACTTCTCGCGAGAGGGCGGTTCCCTGGTCAAGGCCGTGGAGCTCATGCACAAACGTACTGCTTGCTGCCCGCGCTGCTTTGAAACGCATGTGCGTTGTTTTGGTCTGACGTACGTCGTACCGCGGCCAACAATAGTGTTGTCGAAGAAGTTTGAGCTGAAGGGCTCGCGCGACGTGAGCCAGCTCAGCGGCGGCAAGGCCAAGGAGGAGCCCATGAGCGAGGACGAAGACGAAGAGGAGCCCTCGGCCTCCGAATCCGAAGAGGAATTCTATGACGACGAGGACGAAGACGGCATGTCCAACGGGGTACGTCCCTCACACGCACCCAGCACATTGCACGCATGTCGTCATGGTGGTGGACGTCAGCTCACTCACGTCTTCTTTCTTCTTGCGTTCTGCCTTGCTTCTCGTAGAATCCTCGGCTGCGCAAGGACGTAGAAGAAACCGAGGCCTACTTTGGCAAGGGCTCCGTCAAGGTACTTATCCACCCACAGCACACGCACACGCACACGCACACACGCACACACGCACACACGCACACACGCACACGCCGCCAGCCGCGGCCCCAGCGTGCGGTAGCGACCTGAGTTGGCTCACAACCATCGCCATGATTTGATGCCAGTACTTCCCCGAGCTGTCGATGGTGCGGCTGTTCGTAGACACCGCGTTCCTTTCGGAGAGCGTCGCTTCGGCGTTGGGCATCGACTGCCACATCCCGGTCAACATCTCGCTTCACTTCGGCGAGGAGTACCTGGCCTCGCCCTCGCCGCCCACCTTTGAAATCGACCAGAAGCCCAAGGTACACAACAACAACAACAACAACGTTCGTGCGCTAGAGACCTCCTTCATTAACCACACGACACACACGACACACACACGACACGCGCAGGCCGAGCAATTTGGCCTGCAGTTCCAGATCACTGAGATCCTGAGGAATTGGATCAAGCAGAACTGGAGGAAGAGCGAATACGCAACCTCGCTCTCCACCTCGTCCGGCGGCACCACCAGCAGCTTCAAGCTGCTCGGCTCCTCCTCTTCTTCATCTTCCTCTTCTTCGTCCTCCTCTGCGTCCAGCAGCGGACTCCTGGGCAAATTCTTCAACAAGAAGGGCCAGCCGCAAAAGACTTCGGCGCAGCCGCAGCCGACGACGACGGCGACGACCACCAAGGACGACGACGGGGCCGCCGATGCCGTCTACGAGCCCGACAAGAAGTGGCCCGCGCAGCTGAAGGAGCTCGTGGACATGGGCTTCGAGCGCGACGTCTCCATGTACGCTCTGCAGACCACCCACGGAGTCGTCGTACGTCACCGCCCCAACTTTTTTTTTTTTTTCTTTCTTTCTTCCCAGGCCTTCGAGTGGCCACTCCAATTAGTTGACCTTCGCCTTTCTCTCTTTTGCCTTCTCTCTTTGTGCAGGCGGAGGCGCTCAATATGTGCCTGGACCCGCAGCCGTGGTTCAAGGAGGAGGCCAAGAAGATGGCCAAGAACAAGGGGCAGGTCGTCACCCGCGCGCTCTCCAAGTCGCAGGCCTCCAAGAGCAAGTACAACTTCCTCATTTCGCTCGTCATCTACATCCGCTCCCGTATTGGTACGTTCAGTTCGCACACGCACACGCACACGCTCCACCGCACACGCACACGCACCATCGCACACACACACGCACGAAGAGATTGACTGACCTTCTCTCTCTCTCTCTCGTTGCTGTACTGTACAGCCAACTGCAGTAACTACTGCCCGATCTGCGACCACAAGCACGAGTGCGAGGGCCTCAAGCCCATCGTGTGCGCCAAGCCCGACTGCGTGTGGCGGTACGAGGAGCTGGGCCTGGGCGCCAACGTCAACGCCGAGATCGCGCGCGCGCCCGAGGTCGTCGATCTCATGATCTCCCTGGCCTGCGCCGGCGTCAACTCGGGCCGCGGCGAGACCATCCTCGAGCCCTTCCCCATGGCCGACTTTGCCCCCAACGGCACCAAGGACCTCAACCGCCTCGTACCCACCCCCTCCCCCCTCACACGCCCACAGCCCTCACTCACTCGCTCACTCGCTCACGTCGTGCGCGCGCGCGTGCGTTGCGTCGATAGAAATCGGTGCTGGAGGGACTGCCGTCGGTGACGGAGCTGAGCAGCGCCACAGAGATTCGTCCGTTCCTGGACCTCATCGACCCCGGCCCAAGCGTACGCGCGCGCCTTCCGGCCACCCCGCCCCCCTCCTCAAAAGCAATGGTGCTGACGTGGACCGGTTGGTTGTGGTGCCCACACACAACACAGGGCGGCAAGAGCTACTACCGATTGGTGCGCTGGCTGCTCACGTCGAACCGTGCGCACTTGGTCAGGCTCAGCGAAGAGCAGGTACCCACCACCGCCACGGTTTAACCCTTCTCTCTCTCTCTCTCTCTCTCTCTTCGTTCTTCGTTCTTTGCTCTTTGCTCTTTGCTCTTGCCACGGGCTAAGCTCGTTCTCTGATCGCTTGCGCCGCGTGTCGATGGCACATACACAGCAAATCAAGGAGATGGCTACGCCCTACCAGTACATGCTTCTCACCTCAACGCCCGAGAAGGAGGCCCGCTTCGTGCAGCTTAAGAAAAAGTACCAACCAACCAACCAACCAAAACCACTCTGCTCGCTGCCGTTCCTGGCGTGCTGACACGATCTTGGTGGGTGGTTGCCTCAGGCACGGCTCGTTCATGGCATTCCACGGCTCGCCCATGGAGAACTGGCACTCGATCCTGCGTAACGGCCTGAGGAACATGAGTACTGCCCCACCACTCCACTCTTCTTCTCCTTCTTTTCAATCTCTGGCTCGCGCACGTCAAGTGTGCTGATCAATCCCCGCACCACCACCACCACTTCCAGGTAACACGAAGAACATGTTGCACGGTGCCGCACACGGAGCGGGCATCTACCTCGCGCCCAACGCTGGCACCTCGCAAGGCTACATGCGCGCCGGAACCGTACGCACTACTACCATCGCACACGCACACAATCGCACACTCCACGCGTGCCAACAACTCGGGCGTGTGACAGGGTTGGGCCAAGAGCCAGTTCGGCTCCTCGCTGTCGTGTTTGGCCATGTGCGAAGTGATCGACCACCCCGACCTCTACGGTCGCGATCACAACCAGTGGTGTTACGTCGCCAAGGAAGACGGTTCGTGTTCTTCTTCTTCTTCTTCTCCACATCTGCCACGCGTGAACCTCTTGACTGACGTCAGCCTACCTTTCCTTCTTCTACTTCTTCTTCTACTTCTTTGTCTGCAGATCACGTGATGACGCGATTCTTCTTCATCTACAGCAGCACCAGCTCCTTCCCCACTGCGGTCAACGCGCGCCAGCTCAAGGTGCCCGACATGCAGGCCTTCAAGACCGCCTGAGCGCAGTCTCTACCCCCCGCTCAACTCTGCGAGTGAACACGAACAGCACCGGCAACACCAAGAATAAAGAAAGAGGGCTTGCAAGCAACAAAACAATGACAAGCAACGTCAATCAGGCGAAGAGCGAGTTGGTGTTAAAAGTTGTTGTTTGTGTTGGGACGCAGCTGGTCCAGCTGTAGTGGTACATGGTGACATGGTGTAGCAAGAGCAGAAGTAGTAGTAGAAGAAGAGGAATGGTGGAGGAAAGAAGAGGTGGTTTTGTTTTGTTTAGGGTGCGGCGATGTTGTCCTCGTCGCCCACTTGCGCGTCGAGGAAGGCGAGAACGGTCTCCATCTTGGGCCGCTTGTCGGCGCTGGCATGCCAGCACTTCTTCATCACCTTCCTGAACTCGGGCTGGCAGTCGTTGGGGATCTGCGGTCGCTTGCCCTCGAGCACGTCGAGCGACACGCCCATGAAGTTGCGCCCGGCATAGGGCTCCTTGCGCGTCACCACCTGCCACATGATGATGCCGAACGAGAACACGTCGGCCCGCTCGTCGTACTTCTCCCCGCGGATGATCTCCGGCGCCGTCCAGCACGGCGTGCCGCAGCGGGTCATGGTGGCGTTCTCCTCCTTGATGCGCGCGAACCCGAAGTCGGCCACCTTCACGTTCATGTTCTCGTCCACCAGAAGGTTGGACGGCTTGAGGTCGCGGTGCACGATGACCGGGTGGAGCGAGTGCAGGTAGTTGATGCCCAGCGCCGCCGACCGCAGCATGCGCATCTTCTGCTTCCACGTGAGCTTGATGGTGTTGTTGGCCAGGATGTCCCTGAGCGAGCCCTGCTTCATGAACTCGGTCACGATGCACAGGTTGGGCCGCTTCACGCACGCGCCGATGAAGAGGACGATGTTGGGGTGGTGGAGCTCCGACAGGAAGGCCATCTCCGCGCGGAACTCGAGCATGCGCCGCTCGTCGAGCTTCTGCTTGATGAACCGCTTCACCGCCACGTCGACGCCCTTCCACTTGCCGCGGTAGACCACGCCATACGACCCCAGGCCGACCTGCTTGCCGATCTGGATCTCGTGGAAGTCGATGATCCAGCGGCACAGGTTGGCCGACGTGAGGAAGGTGTCCTCCTTGAACATCATGCCCTCGCCCACCGCGGTCTGCAGCTCATCGCGCCGGCCGCCGTCGCTGCTGGCCGAGCCGCTGCCGCTGCCGTCGGCGACGGGGCGCTCCTTGCGTGGGCCGCGGTCGTCGCCGCTGGCGGGGGAGTCGCCGGAGCTGGCCTCGCCATCGTTGGTGACGCCGCCGAAGAAGCGGGACTCGAGGCCGGGCACCTTGAGCTCGTAGAGCTTGGCGCCGTGGGGCGCGTCGGGCATCTCGAACTTGCCCAGGCGCACCAGCCGCTTGCTGACGTCGGGCGCCTCCTTAATCTGGCTGTGCACGGCGTGGCTCAGCACGATCTGACCGCCGTGGGTCATGGCCGTGATGCGCGCCGCGGCGTTCACCACCGGCCCGATGTACTCCACCCGCCGCGTCATCGGGTCGCGCACCACCTTGGGCGCGCCCACGTGCACGCCCATGCGCACTCGCAGGCCCTTGAACAGCACACGGTCGTCGGTGTCGCCCCACTCCTCGGCCGCGCCCGGGTGGTCCAGCAGCGCCTCGGGCCACTCCACCTCCAGCAGGGCCTTCTGCACGTCGGCGCACCAGGCCAGCGCGTCGGCCACCTGCTGGAAGGCCATACAGAACGAGCCCTCGCCGCTGTTGCGGTTGTTGAGGAACACCACCTCGTAGCCCCGGTGCCGCTTGAGCGCCGCGCGCAGGGTGTCGTTGTGGAGCAGCGTGGCGTCGCGCATGGTCGCGGCGTTGAACTCCCAGAGCGAGGCGGCGCGCGTGATGTCGGTGAACACGATCGTCACCTCGCCTTCGGGCGCGCGCACGCCGCCGCCGCCCGCCGCCGCGTGGGCCGAGTAGTTCTTGGACGCGTTGGAGGCCGACGAGGAGCCGGTCGAGGTGGAGGCCTGGGTCGAGGGCAGGCCCCACGAGCCGTAGATGTTCTTCTTGGGCGGGCGGGCGTCGGCCGAGTTGCCGCCCGACGAGGTCGAGGTCGAGGTGGTCTTGGAGGTGAACGAGACGCCGCCGGTGCCGGACGAGTCGCCGTTCATGGACGACAGGCGGGTCATGACCTCGAGGAAGGTCGGGCGGATGGTCGGGTCCTGGTGCCAGCAGCTGGTGATCAGCTCCTCGAACTCCTGCGGGCAGGCGCCCGGGGGCTCGGGCATCTTGGGCCGAATGTTGTCCCTGATCACCGCCACCGCCACAGCGGCCGGGCTGCACACGAAGAAAAATAAAGAAATGTTATTCACATGTAATACAAATATTTTTTAAAAAAATCATGCATGAATATAGTAATAATTATTTAAGATATATAGAGAAAAGATATGAAGCTATGGAATGTTGAGAATGTGGGGGGGCAAGGGGACCTCATGCCAAAGTAGGGCTGCTCGCGGGTGAGGAGCTCCCAGAGGATGATGCCGAAGGAGTAGACGTCGGCCAGGATGTGGTCCACGTCGGGCGACTCGTTGAGGATCTCGGGCGCGGTCCAGTGCACGCTGCCGGCCACGTCCTTGTCGCCCTTGCCCTTGACGTCCTCCTTGAACTTGGTCAGACCGAAATCGCTCACCTGCTCGTACCAAAGCACGTTAGCCTCGATTCACTGCGTGTCGTGCGTGTGCGTGTGCGGCGTGTGCGGTGTGAACTCTCACCTTGACGTTCCACTTGGCGTCGAGCAGCAAGTTGAGCGACTTGAGATCGCGGTGCACGATGCCCGACGAGTGGAGGAAGTGCATGCCCTTGGAGGCCTGGTAGGCCATCTTGCCCTTGAGCTGGAACGGAATGTCCGGAATCAACTCGTTGTGCAGCAACTGTTACAGTTACACGTCACACGCGCAAAGAAGCGTCAACCAAACCGCACACGATCGAAAACGCACCACACACGCACACACACTCACAATTGCACACGAAACGTACGTCGTAGAGGGAGCCGAGGGTCATGAACTCCATGACGATGCACATCTTGGGCGCCTTAGTCGAGGCCGCCATGAAGAGCACCACGTTGGGATGCCTCAACGCCGTCATCACCCGCACCTGTACAATCATCACCACCACCACCATCATCGTCAGAGACCAGTTGTCGTCATGACCATCAGCGGAGTGATAGGGCGCGTTGTGCGGCGTACCTCGTCCTTGAAGGACTTCTCCATCTCCTTGGTGATCTTCTCCGAGGTCATGACCTTGACGGCCACCTCGGTGCCCTTCCACGTGGCGCGGTGGACCTCACCGAAGCCGCCGGCGCCGAGGTGCTCGCCGAGGTCGAGCTCGCCATAGTCGATCTCCCAGTCGTCGGACTTGTTGCCCTTGCGGCGGATGATCACCATCAGCACCACGATCAGCAACAGCAGTGAGCACAGGACAATCACCGCCACCGGGATCACCACGCCTGTTTAACAATACGTCGGACATAAAAGAACGAAGAATGAAGAACGAAGAACGAAATGGTGAGTCTAATCGGACATAAATGATGACACAAGGCAATGGGCTGAGCCAGCGTACCGAGAATGATTCCGAGCGGGCTGTCGGATCCGGAGACAAAGTCCTCGCAGTATGTGCCCTCCCTGTCGGGGTTGCACACGCACTTGTTGTTGGTGCAGACGCCACCGTCGCCGGAGCAGAGCTGGCCGTCGTTGATGCAGTTGGAGAGCTCGCTCACGGCCACCCCGTTACACGTGAAGGCCTTGAGCTGTTCGAGGAAAGAGCGGTTGATCGTATCCACGGTCGTCGGCACCACCATACCCTGTCTGTGCGTGTGGCGTCGTGTGCGGTGTGTCAGTAACCGTCGTGTGCGGTGGTGCATGTGCGCGTGCTGTGTGTGCGTGTACGGTACCGGTCAGCGTTCTGGAGTGCGATGGGATCAGTTTGGCTCCAGTAGAAGAAGCTGGCCAGAGCCGCAGCCTTGGCGCACTCCTGCATGCTCTCAGACCGGTACACAAACGAACCAAACGTCGCCAGCGGCCAGCTGCTCGCTCCCGTTCCTGTTTGCAGGTGCGCATGCGCGTGCGGTGAGCAACGGCTGGATGCGGCGCAAAGGAGCGAAGGAGAAGACAAACCGAGAAGGGCGGAGTCAAAGGCAAGGCCGGACCCGGCGCGGCGGCTCGGGTTGGTGGACACGGTCTGGCCGGCCACGTAGTCGTTGAGCGCGCTGGTGAGCGTGGTGACAGAGGCCTTGACCACATTGCCGGCCGAGTTCACCAGCGAGGCCGTTCCGAGGGTTCGTGTCTGTGCGCGACCGTCACTGTGAGCAATGCGCGATCGCACGCACAGGCACAGACGACATGCAACACACTGTGTAGGCGCTTACCAGCGTGATATCGTAGCCATTGGCGAAGCAGAATGCGTTGCTGGTGGCGCTCAGGGTGCTGATCATCTCTTCGGGGCTGTCGACGATGATGGACCTGCTCGGGCCGGCGCCCTGGACAGGGAAGGTGGCGGAGGGTCCGGGGACCACCGCCGCCTCGAACGCGGACACGGTGCGGGCCAGCACGGTGGTGAAGAGCTGGGTGAGGTCCGACGCGACCGAGGAGGTGATCACCACGATCGGCGCGTTGGGCAGCGCGGCGGCGGTAGCGGCGGGGTTGAGATCCTTGATGCGCTGATCGTTCCACATCGTAATCTGATTGAGGTAGATCAACGCGATGGTGTTGAAGTCGAGCACCAGCTCGAGTCCGCCGTCGGTCACGTTCTGGAGGTTGAAGGCTGCACGGACGTGGCGTGAGTGCTTCGGAGGTAAAATATCGCACATCGGAGCTAAAAAAACGTTGGTGTGGGCAAGTACCAGGCACAAAGGCGTAGACCGAGGAGGGCATGAGCGCGACGTCGGACATCTCAGTGTACCAATCCTCGCTCAGGCCGTTGCTGCTGATGCCGAAGTGGAGGTTGTACTGGCTCAGCTGCTGCTTGGCCTCAGTCGACGACGTCTGGTAGAACTTCATCTTGTTGGTGGCCGACGTGCGCGCCACGCTCCATGCTGTGTAGAGCGGTATCGGCGCGCCTGCGCCGACCAGGTAGGCCGTTTTGTAGGCCTGCTCGCCTCGGCAGCTGATACCGGCCAGCGCGTCGATGACTGCCTTGCGTAGGGAGACGTCCAGCGGTGCGTAGTTTGAAGTGGTGGCCACCTCCGAAGCCCTGTATGTGCACGTGGCGTAACATGGTCGGAGTTAAAACTAACAAAGTTCAATAACAGCTCTGAGCGCTTGGTAAGGAGACGCACGCGTCGTTGGTCTGCGTCCAGGCCACGAACTCCATCAGCTCCTGCACGTTGGAGCAGTCGGAGAAGGGGGTGTCCTTGTTGAGGGTGAAGTAGATGATGTAGGAGAGCGGCCACGAGTTGGTGCCGTTGGCGTCGACGACGTTGATGGTGAAGATGCCCTTGGAGATGTAGTCGTTGAACGTCGCCAGCGCCGATTGAACCGTTGATATATTGGGTTGGACCAGGACCCCGGCTTTGTTTATCATGTTCATGTACGGCACCTTGTACTCGACCGCGCCCGGCAGACTCATGTATGTCAAGCTGTTGGGTTGTGTCTGTTGCAATAATTTTTGCAGAGTCAGCTCTTTGCACCGCACACGACGCAACACGCGCACAACACCGCACACGCGCAAAGGACGTTGGTCCGTACCTGGAGGAATTCGACTTTCGTATCATCAAAGACGCCGTTCTCGAAACTCCTGCCCTGCAGGGCCGGCGTCATGTTGGCCCACAAGTACTGGGCCGCGTAGAGGGCGGTCTTGAAGTCGGGGCTGAAGCTCTGGAGGGCCTGCTTGACCACCTCGGCCACGGAGACGTTGTTGTCCTCGTGGTAGCCCAGGATGATGGGCGCGAACGGCAGCTTGTCGGCCACACTGGGCGGGTTGCGACTCTTGATGCGGGTGTCGTTCCACACCGTGATATTGCCAGCCCAGATCAGACCCAGCGTCTCCCTGTCGATGACCTACAACATTTTACATCGTTCGGAGTTAAAAATAATCGATGCGCAGGTCTTGTTTAGGCCAGTAGGAAACAACAGAAAAATGGCCATAGTAAAAGACAATACACGTGTTACTGAGCAATATGAGGAGGCCATCTATCAGACCTCATTGAAAGGAAGGGCGAGGTAAACGTACCAGGGCGGGGTCGTTGGGACCCAGGGTGGAGATGTTGTAGGCCATAACCAACGCTTGGCCCACAAGGGGGAACTGGGCCAGGCCGTAGAAGGTGATCAGCTCTGGCGGCACGCCAGCGTCGAGCGCCAAGTAATCCTGACGACCGGGTTGGGACCCATTGGTGAGACCAAGAACGAAAGGCGAAGACCGGGGGGGGAAGGGAGAGAGAGAGAGAGAAAGCGAAGCCTTACCACTTTGCCCTGGATGTAGAGAAGGGTGGCCGGGTCGTTGCCCATCGGGCTGTAGGCTTGCCTGTACATCGAGAAAGGGATTGCGGGGGGGGGGTCAGAAGAACGAAAGGGAGGACAAAAGACAGAAAAGAGAGGAGGCCTACGAGACATCGTCACGGGTGTACTGGTAGGTTTTTGCCCACACGTCCATCACGTCGACGGCATTCGGACTTCCAGCCCCGATCAACTGGACTCCGTGCGCCGCCCCTGAATTGAGTTGAGGTAGGGTGGGTCAGTGGCGTTCGGTCGGTTACAAAGAAGCGAAGACGAAGATGGAAATCGAAAAAGGGGGGGGGGCGTACACTGCGCCGCGAAGCAATGCACCAAAACGAAGCTGAGCACGAGCGTCGCAAGAGTCCGCACCGTCATCACCATGTTTGCCGGCCGCGCCTTGTGTTGTCGGTTGTGTGTGCTTGCCTCGGCCGCGTGTTGAACAAAGAAGAAGAGGAGGACCGGTACGGAGAGAGTTCAAAAAAATCGCCTCGGAGCGCCATGGTGATGAAGAGGCGACTGGGGTACGTGCTGGTGGGGCGCATGGGTGATGGACCAGGTTGAAGGGCCACGCTCACCCCTCCGGATTTGCTGCCATGTCCCGATCGGGCGCTGCATGGCACGATTGGTTCCCGTTTTGGCTCCGCCTGCTTTCAACCAACCAATCAGACCGCGGGAAGACTGGAATGTCGCGTTTTGGACTGCGAGACACACCGGAGTTAATTGATCACCCGGACAATGTGTGTTGGCAACCGACACACCGACGCTACATAACATCATAACTTACATTCCTTGTTTGCGATTGGCCGCTGGTCGGGTTGCAAAGGCGAAAATAGCATTTCGTTGTTACGGCCAACCTCATCAACAGGCAACCGTGTCGAGCACATGGTCTTTGAGGGTTCCCTGAGCTGGCGAACAAGGCGCCACCAACACCGGGGTCGGTGCGCACTCCTCTCACTGCGACGAATGGCCGGAAGGTCCGTGCGATGATCCCTGCGCGTGCGCGTTCTGCGTTCTGTGCGCGTGCGTCATCAGGCGCTCCGATGTGCCCGAGCGAAAGTCAAGCACCAAGCACCCAGACACTTCACCCCACGTAAAGCTTTACTCTGAATGGTCGATTGCTGATGGCGGCGCGATCAGTGTAGGGAGAGGGGGGGGGGCACTACCCGGGTCCCTGTTCCTTGTTCGCCGACACTAACTCGACTCCCTCGCGCTCCTTGTGGCACAAGGACCGCTGGTTAGAGGGTGGCTGATGAAGGGGAGGGGTGGGTGTGGGGGTCGCACCAGGAGAGCGCGATGCTGCCTGGAAAAGTGGTGCGCCTTGGACCTGACTCGTGTGCTCATCTTCGCGTATCGCTTCATCAGCCTCTCGACGTCCAGCAGTTCACCCTACGAACAAAGAACGTACCACGTAAGCGCACACGCGCGTGAGAATAAGAACACATCAGCTGCGCGCACGCGGACGTTCAACATTGATTGATTGCGTAGTGCGTGGCAGCGGTACCCGCTCGAGTTCGGTGTGCAAGAATCGTAGGATTTGGTCCATCTTGAGCGTCTTGATGTGATCCGCCAACAGCCCCAGTAGGGCGATGGTCATAATGAAAAGCGCGTCAAAGCCCTAAAACAAACCATGACGACACACACATGACACACATGACACACATGACGCGCGGCATACGCCCTTGAGTGAGCTCAGGAGCAACTCGGCGGAGTCAGGAGCGGGGGACGTACGTCGACAACGAAGGCGTCGAAAAAGCGGACGACCGCGGAAAAAGGTAGGCTGTGGGTGAACAGCGTGAGGAACCACCGCGCGGCAAACATGTTGGTGTCGATCTCCTCTGTACTCTGTTGGAGAGGTGCCACAAGGCGAGGCGTACGCGGGCCTCTGTGAGTACAAGGCATCGATGATAGTGGTGATGATACCGGCGATGACCACGTACAAGGTGCCGGGCGAGGTCGGGCAAAAAGACGGCCAGGAGCCGGTCCAAAACGTGGAGGCACTGCTTGAGGCCGAGTAGCGAACGCACGTACAGCGGCTCCAAGTTGCGGTCGAGGGTTAATCGCACAAACACCCAAAAAGCCTGCAAACCACCACCACCGCCGCCATCATCAGTCGTGTGTGCCGTGTGTGCCGTGTGGTGGCCCGTATGGTGGTGTACCTCTTCTTCGGGCATATGCATCAAGAGAATGGCTGCGATGGACATCATACCGCCGCAGTAGCCCACAGTTGGATTGTACACAGAGTAGGCCTTTTGATCGATCAAAGTGTCAGCTCCCATTCGAGTTCGTAACGCGCGAGGTGCATGTGCGGTGTGTGCGGGGTCGTAAGTACCAACAACAGGTTGCGGAGAGACTGCTGGCCCGGGCTATGCGCATCCTTGAAAAGCACGTGCTGGCGAAAGGTTCGGGGCAGGTCCCTGCCGATCCTCTCCACGCACTGGCTCTCTCCGTCGAGCATTGCCTGAAGACATGAATGTAAAGCATGAGGCCCCACACACATGCGTGCGTGTGCGTGTGCGTGTGCGGTGGTGCGTGTGCGTGTGCGTTGGAAGTTGGCGAACCTGGTAGCAGCCGGGTCCATGCGCGGCGCGCAGGTCTGCGGACAGCGTCAGGCGCTGCCAAGCCTGGCCTCGGAGGGAGTTCGGGATGCCCTTCAGCGCGAGCCTTCTCAACTGCGCAGCCCGAACAGTGAGATGATTGAATAAGAGGAGCACGAGGCTTGTGAAGGAAGTGCGTGTGAAGGAAAGAGGATTCGTGTGTGTGTGTGTGTGTGTGTGTTGCACGTGCGGTGGCTACATGAGAGAGAGAGAGAAGAGGAAAGGAAACGTACAGTCTTGATCTTCCAGTGGTGCTTCTCCCATGACCCCAGCAGCTCGGCCCACTCGGGCTCGCGCTTCGCCTCCTTGCGCCGACTCACAGCCTCAGCTTCGGTCTCGCTGCGCGTTGGCACGGGGAACGGGTGAATACACGGCCGCACCATAAGCAGGCGAAGAAGTGGAGGTGTAGAAGGTGAAGGGTACCTGCTGTGCTGAGCAGGGCAGACGAAGCCAAACCGAGCGTGCACCCAATTGGCAGTACTGTTGCCGGCAACAGCGAGCACTGCCTCTTCCATATTATCCTCTCACCTGCCTCTTCCAGAACCAACAACACTCCAAAATGTCAGAAAACGCTCCCTTGTTGTTCATCTTCACAAAATCTTGGAGCAAGCAATTCAACGAATTCAAATCCTCCTCTTCCTGTACCTGGCTTGTTGTCTCTAACAGGCAGTGCCCATAGGTTGCCTTCGCTCTATTGCCTTCCATACCGAGCAAAGTACTTCACAGTCGTGGCCGACAGGCCAAAACCGTTCCTTGAACACTGTTCTTTGCTTGCTTCCGCCTTCACCAGTTTAGCCCGAAATTTCGCTGTTGGCGCTGCGCCAAATACCACGCGTGCCATCACGAGGCAGCCAACAACAAGACGACGAAGAGAGAAAACGCGAGGATGCGTCATGTTGCTGATGTTTGTGGTTGAACACAACGTGAAGGCACTGTGCCCTGACATCAATGCCGCCTGACTGACTCGCCTTACTTGAACTTGAGGATGACGGGATCGGGGATCTCCACGTCATTGCCCTCCTCGTCTTCGGTCAGGACCACAATGTACATGTGCTTGTCGGTGTCCTGTGGGGCAGAACGAAACGAACGTCAGATCGTTGCATCATCAAGACGAAGAACAAAGCCCGATGTTGATACAAGAAGGAGATGATGATGATGATGAGACGGGAGTGGTACCTTGAGGTCGTAGGAGGGGACACTCGTGCGCACAAACTCGGAGATCTTGGTGCCGAGACGGTTCTTGTGGTTGGGGAAGTACGGGTTGTACACGAGCGTGGTGCCGCAGCTCACGCTGGTCACCTCAAGGTTGTGCTTGGCCTGCAGACACACACCAGCCATCAAAGTGTCAAAAAACTTCCCATTAATTCGACACGACACGACACGACACGCAACACGACACACAACGTGGATTACGCACCTTGAAGAGATCGAGGAGCTGCTGGAACGTGATGTCGCCCTCGTCGATGACGAAGTTGTCCCACAGGGTCCAGCCCTCGGGGTAGTACTTGAGGCCCTTGGCCGGGTCGGACTTGTTCTTGGTGCAGGGCATGGGCTCCGACTGGACGAACGAGGGCAGCGCCAGGTTGACGAAAGAGTTGCGGTAGCGCTCAATGGGCACCGACGCGCCCTGGACGACCTTGTACAGCTCGAGGCCCACGAGGCCGGTGATCATGGCCGTGGTAGTGGCGATGGCCGGGATGATGCGACCAGCGATCTTCTTGGTCTTGTGGAAGTCGGCCGGCTGGATCTTGTAGTTGGCCGCACGCAGGTTCGACGCCTCTGTAGTCCCATGCAGGCGTGGGCGTAAGCAAGGGTGGAACTAACAAGTTCACGTACGAACGCAAGGGTGGTGAAGGGATGACGTACGGGTGATGAAGGAGATGTGGTAGTTGGAGTCGTCGTCCTTCTCGAACTGAGCCGGCTCGAAGCAACGACCGCTCTCGCCGACGGGGTACTTGGCCTTGTCGAGTTGGCCCAACTCGGCGATCAGGTTGGCGACCTTCTGCTCGTCGTCTTCGGCTCCCTCCTCGGTGGTGTCGGTTTCGCCGGACTTGATCTTGACTCCCTGCTGAGGGGAGAAGGGAGGCACGTGCACCTTGCCCACCATCTCCTTGACCTGATCCTTATCTGTGCGGAGGCCGGGACATCAACAGTGTCAGAACCCAGAAACCGGAACGAACGAGCCAAAGCTGTATAGGCGAGGAGTCGCGTTACCCCTGACTTGCGGGACGTGGAAGTTGAAGGCCAGGAGGTTGGCAGCGGCAATGATGAAGTCCAGGTGGGTGGCGTTGTTCGGGTCGAACTTAAGAGGCGTGGGGGGACGCTTGGGACCCGACCAGAAGGGCGCGCCTGCGTGATTTAAAGAGAGGATGAGTAAACCTTCTTCCACAATCGAGTGTCAACCACAAAGCGAGTGACTCTCTCGCATTGTCAGACTCGGCCTTAGGTCCACATTGAACTAGTTTGATATTCTTGTTGTTATTTTAATAGTTATTATTGTTCAGACTATCTATCTTCTCCTTACGGATCATCATGGTTGGAGGAGAGCTCCTGCTTGACGAACGGTGGGGACGAGCACATGAACCAAGAGGGAGGGCGTACCGGTGGAGGTGGTGGCATCGAGAGGGAAATTGTAGAGCAGCTGGGCGATGGTGTTGTGGAATAGCTCCTCGAACTGCAGACGAGCCCACTCAACGCAAGTCTGGAAGTCGGCCTTGCCGTAGTTGTACAGCTTCAGCAGCTGCAGGCACGACTGAAGCCTCTCCTTCTTGGCCGCGTAGGACTCGACCTGCTTGATCCTGTCCAAGAAGTCGCTGCCCGAGACCCAGTTGTTGGCGTCCTCGACGGCGTTGGTGAAGTAGCCCGCGAACTTGTCACGCCCCCACTGTTGACGAAAAAACGTTCGAAGGGTGAGCAGCTCATTTGAAATACGAGCTTCGGGGACGCGTCGGTGTGTACCTCGATGGTGTGCTCGATCTGGTGAGGGAAGTTCTTGAGGGTGCACATGGGGATGGCGGTATCGGGAGGGTCGCGGGACGAGCCGTAGGACTCGGTCATGCGGGGGACGATGACCTGCGAGTTGGCCTTGGTGCCCAGGGTACCGGACTCGAGGAGCGGCTTGAGGTAGCGCACGCACTGCGAGTCAACGTAGAGACGAGCCTTGATGTTGTCGAGGGCGTTGACCACGAGGTCCTGGCCCGACCAGAAGGTGTCATTCCAGGTGTCTTCGGTGTCTTCGCCCACGGGCACCTCCGAGGCCTTGATGCGGAGGTTGGGGTTCATCTTCTTGGCGGCGGCCGAGGCGCAGGCTGACTTCATCTTACCGATGTCCGAGTCCCTGAAGAGGAACTGCCTGCTGAGGTTGCTCTTCTCGATGTTGTCCATGTCGGTGAGCGAGAGCAGGCCCTCCTCGCCCGCGGAGATGCCCATCAGCGCAAAGTTCTGTTTTCCGTGAGCGCGCGACGGCAAGGCAAGAGGTGAGTAGGTGCGTCTGAAAGCTCGTGTTATGGAGTGGAGGGGAGGGGTGAAGAAATACCTTGAGGAACTCGCAACCAAGAGCACCAGCACCGACCAGGAACAGCTGGAGGTTACCCAGCTGCTTCTGGAAGTCGGTGCCAAAGACCGCGATCTGGCCGTCGTAGCGGGTGCCTTCGAGCTTGGGCACGCTGACGGGCTGCTCGGGAAGGCACTCAAGCGAGTCGAAGTAGAACCACTGGGTGACGGGGTTGAACTTGCCCGTGACCTTGATCACCTCCTGGGCCACGATACCACCGACAAAGGCGGCCATCGGGTTGAGGTTACCGCGAGCAGTGAGGGCCAGCTTGGAGATGAGGTTCTCATCGATCTCCTCGACCTTGTGGGTGCCCTGATTGGCGTTGGCGTTGAGGTCCTTGGCGATCTGGACGACCTCGGCGGCGTGCTCGGCATTGCCGGGCTCGGGCAGAGCCGAGTGCTTGGCCTGGAACTTGTGCAGCGCCTGGAAGCCAAAGTGCAGCTGCTCGGCACGACCGAACTTGGCAAAGTCGGAGATCATGAACTCGCCCGGGTGCTCCAGCGACTCACGATAGGATTTCTGATTGAGTGCATTGCGTTGGGGCGCGTAAGCTTACCGTGGAAAACAAGACAGGCTGCAGGCTGTAGAGAATACGTACGAAGGACACGTGCTCCTCAACCTTGATCTGGTTGATCAGGCCACCGCCGCTGTAGGGCTGGAAGTTGGTGGTGTCCAGCTCAACCTCAAGACCGTAAAGACCTAAGCGTTGACCAACGGATTGAGTCAGTCACCGGTGGCGCGCGTACATAAATGTCACACACGTGGCCGCGTACCCTTAGTCGAGAGGACCTTGACGGCGGCGAGGGGGCTGACCTCCTTCTTCTCGCCAGCCTCTTCGCTGTCCCTGTCGGGATTGTTAATTTCCACCATGCCCTTGACCTCGCAGAACTCGACGTAGTCGCCCTCGCCCAGACCGTGAGGCTTCTCCTCGTGTGTGGTGATCACAGCAGGGTTGCTCTGTAGACACGTGTAAAGCAACAGACGCGTCAGCATGCAGTCGTTCAGCGAAAAGGAGCTGTTGGAGACACACAAGCGAGCATTGTGCGTACGTTGGAGATGGAGGTGATGATGGCCTGCCTGGGCTCCTCGCCAGTCTTATCGTAAATGACGTGCTTGGGTCCGAAATCAGAGAAGACGCTGCAGAAGAGACCGCGGATATCGGCCTTGATGAAGACAATGGCGGGGTCATGCGCATGGCAGTACTCGCTGACGTGCAGCAGCTTCTCCTCCGAAGTGTAGTCGACGCACACCACGACCTGAGACACGACGGGGTCAGACCAGTGGTTTGAGAAGAAAAGAAGTGAACGTTACCTGGAACTGGTTGAGGTAGTCGTCCGTGAGGGGCTCAGTGGAAAGGTTCACTTTGACGTAGGGATTGAGTTCGGCCAGCTTGGCTTTGGAAGCCTCAGCTCGGTTCTTTCCAATATCCGCCTCAGTGAGGTAGAACTGTTCAACACCAAAATACCAACAGATTAGACAGACGTACTTCGCCGCAGGAAGCATCCATCTTTGACACAATTCATTGAAACAATAATTCAAAGAGTACGCTCGCGTGCAGGTGCCTTTTTTCCTCAATTTATGCAACCGATTATAGCGCGAACGATATGGGGAAGGGCGATGCGTACGTGAGAGGAAAGATCGATCCAGTCGACCTTCTCAGTGTCGTGGATGGTGACAACACCCAGACCAGTGAGAATGAGGTTCTTGGCGATCTCGGCACCGAGGCCACTGATGCCCGAGATGAGGACCTTCAGGCCCATAAGCTTCTTCAAGTTGCCGGCACCCAAGATGGGGATGATGCGAGACATGAGATCAGTGTCCACACCCTCAGAATCGGTGCTCTCCTTTACAATCACCGGCTTATCCATTTTGTGAGGTTCTATCGTATATCTGCAGTCATGATGCGCATTGAGTCAGTGAGGGTCCATTTGTGAGGTTCTTGATACTGCGGTGCGGTTCTTCACTCGCCACCTCACTCTGCTGCGCTACCACCAGGCGCAAGTACAAGCAACACTAACCTTTACAGACGAGATGTGTTGGATTGATGGTGATGTGCAGCTGGCGTGATCGATGTGTGCCTGCCTGTTGGGCGATAAAGTGGCTTGCGGCGGACGCACAAAGAAAATGGTGTCCGGCAGTAACCGGGCAGAATGACTTTCCGTTAAATTCCTTCTGCCAACCAACCAAGAAAAAGGAAACCATTTTCCTTTTCTTTTCCTTGGGCAGAAAATGGTGCTGCCAAGTCGGTACGCACATCTGCCCCCCCAAGCCCTCCGGGTTCGAGCAGTGAGGTGCCAGCGGAACGTTTCTCCTTCGAGGGCGACGACCACCGGTCGGCGTGGTCCGCAAGGATGAACAAGCAACTTTGGACGAGAGCAAGCGCAGCAGTTCTTCCGCGGTCAGGACCAACGACAGTGGCGCCAACACGCAGCGAGAAGGCTCTTGGCACGGCCAATGGCCACGCGGGGATCTGTGACGCAAGCGGGTGAACGGCTGCATCATTGTCCCAAGAGCACTCTAGTCCAACCACTACACTAGCAGCAGCAGCATTCATGCTGCGGCATCACACCTTCGCGCTCCTTGCCAGCCTCCTTTTTGTCCAGTGGTTCGGCCTGTTGGGAGGTTTGTCTCGCCCACTACGCTCCTCATCATGTTGTGGCTAGTGCTAACGTAGCGTTGCAGCTCTGCAGTTGAACGGTGTGGGCGGCCTCACCCACACGAGCATCTATGAGACATGGGCCAGGGACTACCGCTTTGTGCGCGACGACATCAGGTACTTCACCCCAGCCCTTCTCTGCACAGGATCCTGTCCTCCCTCTGTTCTTTCTCACCTCCATCTCGCCCTCATCTCACCTCCATCTCTGCTCTGCTCTCTCTGTCTCTCTTTGTCAAGCCTTGTCTACCAGGGGATGAACGACACCGACGCGATGACCGCGTACACAGCCGGGCTAGCGGTTCGTGAGCGTTGTTGCGCTATTTGTATCACCCGGGCCGCGCAGGTGACATGCACTGACGGGGTGGACATGTGTGGGTAAATGCTGTCGTGGTCTGCCGGCGCGCACGCGCAGGACTTCTGGAGCACCGACCGAGCCATCACCGCCGACGACCTGCCCGAGATCGACCAGGTGATCCAGTTTCCCGTCTTCGCCCAGGCTCTCGTGATAGGCTACAACGTGCCAGCAATCGCCTCCGCCGGCGATCCCAACCTGGTATGCTTACACCACACAGCACACTTTCACAATTGCTGCGGCTATGTAATACTCTTGTTTGCTATGTTAATGCCATGTTGTCATGTCAATGTTATGGTCTTTGTGCAGGTGATGGATAGGGAGACAATAAGCCGCATCTGGACCGGAGCGATCACGATGTGGAACGACAGCGCCATCCAAGCGCTCAACCCGGCCGTAGCCGCCCGGCTGCCGGCCGAACCCATTACACTGGGCTACGGACCCGACCACCGGCTGGCGATCATGAGCGTGGCCAAGGCCGCCTTGAGCAGCTTCAGCCAGGAGTTCCGCACGGCCATAGCCGAGGCCAACGGCTCGTTTGCCCTCATGGCGCCCGCGAGGGAGGGCCGAGCGTTCGACGCCGGCTACAGCAGCTCGCTTCGCATCGAGTGGATGCGGGTACGTTGCACACATCTTGTCTTGGGTGGCCACATCGAGCTCCAAGGCTAACGATCACTTACCTCCTTCTTTCATTTCTCTTGCCCATGAAGGCACACCCCAACTGTCTGCTGTTTCTTCGCTATGCCACGGCAGTCGGTGGTGGCGTGCGATTCGTGCGTATTATCAACAAGGCCGGGCGCCAGGTAGAGGCGAATACGACCTCGGTCCAAGCGGCCATGGCCGCCCACGCGACCCAGTTCGCCGAGGGCAATGTGGTCGCGGACATCACCGACGCCGAGGGCCTGGCCTCCTGGCCGTTCGCCTACATGAACTACGTCGCCGTGTGGAAGAACTGGACCACCTTCGACTGCACCAACAGCCAAGAATTACTTGGCTTCCTTGCCTGGATGCTCACCAATGACGAGTACGGCGACAGACCAACACACACACGCACACACACACGCACACACACACACACACACACACACACACATTCACGCACACGCACGCACACGCACAATCTCACACCGAGCAGGGCCTCGCAGGTGGTGGAAGGCATCAACTTCGTGCCACTCGACTTGAGCGTGCGCAAGAGCGCGCTCGAGCTGCTCAACCAGGTCCAGTGCAACGGAGAGGGGGCCTTCGGCAAGGACTACCTCATCGGCACGGGACCATCGCTCTCGGTCTACACCTCGTGGGCCGTCGCCAGCGGCGCGCAGGAGGGCGCCACCATCAAATTCTACCTCTCCAATTCGCTGCTGGCCAAGAATCGCATGGCGACCAACAGCGTCGACTTTGGCGCCACGAGCAACGGCCTCTCCGAGGAGTGGTACGCTTCGACCGAAGGCTTGGCCCTGACCCCAGTCGTCGTCTACGCATTCGCTCCAGGTACATATACAATCAATGCCATTGGCCCATATTATACCATAACATATTGACCATTTTATTGCATGCAGGATACAATGTGCCGGAGGTGAACAATATGATGCTGGTGCTGGACTTTGAGACGATCGCGTCGATCTACCTGAACGAGATCACTATGTGGAACGACCCGCGCATCCAGGCCATCAACTCGCCCGAGGTCGCCGCCGCGCTGCCCGCGCAGCCCATCACCGTGATCACGCAGTCCATCAGCTCGGCCATCACCCAGCTGCTGACCGAAATGCTGAGCGCCACCGTCCCGCGCTTTGCCGCAGCGGTGCGTGCCTTCGTCGAGCTGATGGCCTATATGGCCAGGTCGCCGCCGATAACTGACTATGCCTTCACACGTCGTGTGGCCACTCGGTGCTTTGCCTTGCAGGTGGGCGCAGCGGCCTTGGTGCAATTCCCTGTGGAAGACGCGACCAACCGCTCGGTGACCACTGCCGATCTCGAGGGCGTCATTCCGATCTTGTCGTCGCGGCCCTACACCTTCGCCTTTTGGGACTACCAGGACCTCACCCTGGTACCACCCCTCGTGCCCCCACAGTAGGGCTTTGTACGCGACTGACGGCGCCGCGTTGCACTCAATGTTCCCAGACGCGGGGTGTAGCGACAGCGATGATCATCAATCCAGCCGGCCGTGCGGTGAGTCCCACCATCGAGGCACTCCAGAGCGCGCTCCACGACTACGCAGACACGCACACGAACCCCCAATACGCGGGCATCTTGCTGGGTGCGCTCCTCCCCCCTGGGAATCTTGGGGGGCAATGGCCTGCGCTAACCCGACCCGACGCAGGCGCCAGCGAGGGGAGCTGGCCACTGGCCACGTTCGGTTCCTTCTTCTACCGCCAGTACAAGAGCGGCGGAGATTGTTCGAAGGCGCGGGCGCTCGCTGACTTCCTCTCCTGGTCGCAGACCAACGCACTCGCACAGAAGATCGCACACAGGTGAGGCTTTTTTTGTGCGCGTGCGCGTGCGTGTGCGTGTGCTCACATAAGTCGTGACAGACAAAAGTTTGCGCTGGCTACGGAAGATGCGAGGCTCATGCGACGTTTTCTGGCCCAACTGAAGAACCTGACCTGCGACGGCGTTCCAGTGAGCGATCTGTACAACTGCATCGACGCCAACAACCTCGAGATCTGTTCCAGCGCCGGCGTGTGCATGCGCAACGAGTGCGTGTGCGACAGCGGCCGCAGCGGACACTACTGCGAGAGCTTCCTTACCGACCCCGCCAGCAGCGACAGCATTGCCCCACAAATCGCAGGTACGTACCGGCCTCGCATGCGTGCGGCAGTGGTGTGTGCGGTGGATGGTGACCCGATCAATGTGTGCAGGTGGGGCGGTGGCGATAGGACTCGCCCTGCTGTGCCTGCTGTGCGCGTTTATCGCGGTACTGGTGGTGGTGACCAGGCGGCGGCGGCGGCTGGACGACGACTGGGAGATCGACTTTGACGAGGTGGAGATCGGCCCGCTCCTGGGCGCCGGCGGCTACGGACAAGTGCACAAGGCCGTGTGGAAGGGCACCGAGGTGGCCGTCAAAATGATGGCCTCCGAGAAGATCACCAAAGACATGGAGAAGTCCTTCAAAGACGAGGTACCTACGCCCCAACCTCTTTGGTCGGTTGGTCTGTTGGTTTATTGATGACGATGATGGGCAGGTGCGGGTGATGACGGCGTTGCGGCACCCCAACGTGGTGCTCTTCATGGCGGCCTCGACCAAGCCGCCCAAGATGTGCATCGTCATGGAGTTCATGGCCCTCGGCTCCCTCTTTGACGTACGTCTCTTTTGTCGTGCGTGTGTCGTGCGTCGTGTGTCGTGTGTCGTGTGTCGTGTCGTTCGAAAAACTCATGCGCAGCACTGTCTGGCCAGTTGCTGCACAACGAGCTGGTAGGCGACATCGAGTTCGCGCTCAAGGGCAAGATGGCCTACCAGGCGGCCAAGGGCATGCACTTCCTCCACTCGTCGGGCATCGTGCACCGCGACCTCAAGTCGCTCAACCTGCTGCTCGACGCCAAGTGGAACGTCAAGGTGAGCGACTTTGGTCTCACCAAGTTCAAGGCCGATCTCGACCGCCACCAGAACAACAACCGCGGCAGCGGCGCACGCGACGCGCTGGGCAGCGTGCACTGGATGGCGCCCGAGGTGCTGGCCGAGTCACCCGACGTCGACTTCGCCCTGGCCGACGTCTACTCCTTCGGCGTCATTCTGTGGGAGCTCCTCACCCGCCGTGAACCCTACCAGGGCATGACGTACGCACACACGCACCGCCGCACACATTACCGAGTTTGTGCGGCTGCGACCTAATGTGTGCTGTGTGTGTGCCGTGTGTGTGTGGTGTGTGTGTGTGTCGTGTGCAGGCCGACGGCGGTGGCTGTGGCGGTGATACGGAACAACGCGCGTCCGACGACGCCCGAGCGGGCCGATGACGATGATGAAGGTGATGACGCGCCCGAGGAGTACCGAGACCTGATGACGAGCTGCTGGGACTCGAACCCGGCCCTGCGCCCGACCTTCCTCGAGGTCATGACCCGCCTCGCCGCCCTCCACGAAGTCGGCTCGCTCCGCTCATCCCTCCTCGGCAGCCCGTCGTCGCCCACCACCACGTGCCGACTCTCGTCCGCGTCGTACGACGATAGCGACGACCGCTACAGCGCCGACTCGTCCGATACCGACCGAGGCTCGCCGACGCGCTTCGGCCCAGGCCTGGTGAAGTCATCGGCGTCGCCGCCGCTGCCGCCGCTGCCGCCGCCGGTGGGCGACGTTACGATCGTGTGCACGGACGTCAGCCGCGCGGCCTCGCTCTGGGAGTTCGACGCCGAGGCCATGCGCGACGCCACGATCCTGCACAACCACATCCTGCGGGCCGCGCTCGAGCGGCACTGCGGCTACGAGGCCGTCGGCTGTGGCGGCGGCGGCGAGGGCTCGTTCTGCGTGGCCTTCCAGCGGGCCGCCGACGCGCTGGCCTGGTGCGCCGACGTGCAGCGGGCGCTGCTCAAGGTCGGATGGCCCGAGGCGCTGCTGGGCCACCCGGGCGCGGGCCGGGTGGTGTTCGATGCAGATGACCGGCGGCAGCAGCGTCAGGTGGTGTTCAAAGGCCTGCGGGTGCGGATGGGCCTGCACGCGGGGTCGCCCAAGGTGGTGCGCGACCCGATGACGAGCCGGGTGGACTACGGGGGGCCGGTGGTGGACGCCGCGGCGCGGATCACGGCCATGGCCCACGGCGGCCAGGTGGTGCTGAGCCGCTCCGTCTACGACCAGCTCAGCGGCGCCGGGACCGACGCCAAGGCCCGCACGCAACGCCTGGGCAAGCATGTCGTCGGCAGGTCGACAAAAGGTAAAAGAATGCACGGCACGACACGCACGACACACATGACACTCACGGCACACACGACACACGCGCCGCACACGCAGCGATGGCGCTGTACGAGTTCAAGGTGGAGGAGCTCGAAGGACGTCAGTTCGCTGGCCTCCTGTCAGACAACGCGGCGGCGGAAGAGGCCGATGGCCGGGGTCGGCGCCGGCACAGCGATTCAAAGACTGGCCACCACAGGGAAGAGGGGGAGGAGGAGGCGACCTGCCTGGCGTCGGCCAACCTGTGCCGCTGGATCATCGACTGGCACGAGGTCCAGGTGGGCCGGCAGGTCGGGCTCGGGTCGTACGGCGTGGTCTACCGCGGCAAGTGGAAGGGCGTCGACGTGGCAGTCAAGCGGTTCATCAAGCAGAAGCTCGACGAGCGGCGCATGCTCGAGTTCCGCGCGGAGGTGGCCTTCCTGTCGGAGCTCCACCACCCCAACATCGTCCTCTTCATCGGCGCCTGCGTGAAGAAGCCGAATCTGTGCATCGTGACCGAGTTCGTGAAGCAGGGAAGCCTCAAGGACATTCTGGCCAACAACGGCGTCAAGCTCACGTGGAAGCACAAGCTGAAGCTGCTCCACGGCGCCGCGCTGGGCATCAACTACCTCCACTCGCTGCGGCCGATCATCATACATCGCGACCTCAAGCCCTCCAACCTGCTCGTGGACGAGAACATGAACGTGAAGGTGGCCGACTTCGGGTTCGCGCGCATCAAGGAGGAGAACGCCACGATGACCCGCTGCGGCACGCCCTGCTGGACGGCGCCGGAGATCATCCGCGGGGAGAAGTACGACGAGCGGGCCGACGTGTTCTCGTTCGGCATCATCATGTGGCAGGTGGTGACGCGCAAGGAGCCCTATGCCGGGCGCAACTTCATGGGCGTGTCGCTCGACGTGCTCGAGGGCAAGCGACCGCAGATCCCCAACGACTGCCAGCCCGCAGACTTCATCAAGACGATGACCCGCTGCTGGCGCGCCGAGCGCGACAAGCGGCCGCCCATGTCCTCGGTGGTCGAGATGTTGGCCGACCTGCTGGGCCATGACCCTCTCGCCCACGCCACTTGACCCGTTGGGGGACAAAAGTGTATCGTAATTCAAAAATAAGAATAAGAATAATTATTTATTAGAATTAGAATAATTTTTTACATCGTGATACAAATGAAGTAAAACCGTTGTTGTTTGAACTGTATGTACATCTTTTGTGTATTTGTGTGCCTACGCCCCACTCACACTTTCTTGCCATCAAGCGATATCTTGACCGTCACCTCCATCAGCAGCTCGGGCTCCTCGGCCAGCACCTTGAAATCCTTGCTCTTGACCACCTGCTCGTTCACAGATACGTTTAGTGTTGTGTGTTGTGTGTTGTGTGTTGTGTGTTGTGTGTTGTGTGTTGTGTGTTGTGTGTCCTTGCTATGTCTACGCCGTAGCAAGATCTGGTGTGAGGGAGGTAGAGAGAGAGGGAGAGAGGCCCTACCTCGTTGTGATGCTCGCAGATGTACTGGATGCAGAGGTCCTTGAGTTGTTGCGAGTTGTGGCGGTGGGCGGTCATGAGCAGCGTCGACACCTTGTTCACGCTGATGCTCTGCTTCAGCTTCACCCCGCACATGGCTGGGCGTGTGCATCCATCCACACCGTTTCGTGTTTCGTGAGCAAACACATCGATCGCGCATCACATGAAGCACATGAAGGGACAACACCAACCAAACATGATTGGATCGTTCCACATACCCTTCAAACGCGGTAGATTGTATTGTTCGCCGAGCATGAGCAGCTCGACGTAGGCGTCGGCCTCCAACTCAGAACGAATATCGTCCGTGTAAAGGTATTCTGCATGCTCTCACATCGATTAGCAAATGACAACCGCACGCGCGACCGCACACCACAAACGACACGACACACGGCACACGACACACGGCACACGAAAATGGTAGCGGGTGGCGCACCGATGAGCCGCAGGAAGACCTCGTGGCGAGCCTCGGGGATCGAGATCGTCTTCTGCTGGCCCTCCTCATCGGGCCGTAGAGCATGGCCTTGAACACGGGGCAGCGCACGGCGAGCATGGCCCGGTTGCAGTAGATGGGCTTGCCCTCGACCACGACCGTGAGGTCGCTCAGCTCCTTGTTGTTGAAGAGCGAGTGGACGTCGTCCATGATGGCGCCCTTGGGGATCGCGGGCCGGAAGGGACGCGCCACGACGTTGTAGTTGCGCAGGATGCACAGGTCGTGCTTCTCCTCGAGGTAGAACACCTTGCCGTGCGCCGCGGTCTTGTCCTGGGGCTCGAGCACCACCTCCATGTACATGTTGATGTCGTCGTCGCTGTGCACGCACGTCTCCGCAATGATGGCCATGTTTTCATCGTACAGCGTCTGCATGTGTGCGTGTGCGTGTGCGTGTGCGTGTGCGTGTGCGTGTGCGTGTGCGGTTGTGGCGTGTAAGAGAGCGGCACACATGGTGATGATCTGCAGAGAGGTGGGAAGGAGAGGGTACGAGCTGGTGGCCGGGCCGCTTGGACATCCAGGCGTTGCCCGCGGCACGAATGCTCAGCAGCTCCACGGGCTTGGCGTACTCGATTCGAAAGCACAACAGCTTGTTGGTGGAGGCAAATGACACCCATTGCTCGCGCTACAACAAATCATCATCCATTAGAAAAACGTAGTACAAATTTGTGCAGATGATGGAGGGGGCACCTTGAAGGCGTCGGCTTGGCTGTGAGAAGTAATCTTGCGGCTGGTGGCTGACCACGCCCCCGTGCCAATCGAATACGTACGATCCACCTGCCCATGCACGAGGCTGATCGAGAGCGGGCACACCACGTCTTCTGAGTTGGCTTCCTGTTGCATCTCCCCGTCTTTCTTTATCTATACTTTATATTCGATGATTATTTGTGTACTACTTCTGGCTCCTCTGTCTTTGTCTCAACAATTAATTGAAATCATTAATCTGATTTGTTCAGGAGCCAACTTACCACGCGGCCGTACAGAGGAAATTTCAGCAGGCCAGAGGCGAAGTGAAGGGGCATCGCAAGGCAGAGCGTTGGATGGTGCTGAGGGAGAACAGAGGAACTGGCATCGAGTGGCGCTTAGATAGAGCGCTCGAGGCGATTGATGGAGACGATGAAGAAGACAAAGGCGGTGCCAGGGGGTCCAGGTAGATAGAGATACCCCCAGTGATCTGGGCTCTTATCTAGGCCAGGGTCTGTGTGAGGTTAGAGGGCCGATGGGACTTCAGCCAGGCCCACCCCGCGTGCGCTCCAGAACCCTGTAGGTGGTGAGCTGAGATAGGTGTGCCCAGGCTCACTATCTCATGGCCTCTACTGTGACAAGGAGCTCTATCCTGGCCAGGTGGTGACAACGATGAAGGCGACCAGCCAGACCAGACCAGTACTCTACCACACTACAATCGACACACCCGCACATACACACGAGCAGTCTAGGCTACCAAGAAGAAGCATCCTGCTTGAGCCTTTATAGTCCCTTTGAGCCTTTCTCCTTTTCCTCATGGATGACGCCCAAGGCGTGACCCAGACCGATCCTACTCCAACTCACGATGGGTCCTCCACGCCTCACCAAGAAGGTGATCATCACCGCCCCAACAACGGCGACTATGTGGAGCTCGAGAGGCGCCTCGTCCTCAGGAATGTGCGCACTGCCTTGCAACTGCCCCCTCAACCACCGCCCTCTCTGATGATGGTGTCTTGTTGTATGCGGCAGTTGGCGATGACTGCGGACAAGCTGGCGCGCATGAGCATGGCAGCAAGCATCGGGCCGGGACTGAGCGAGGCCGACTACGGGCTCTTCTCCAGGAGTCTGGAGGACATGAGCGGCTGCATTCACCAGCTCTGCAGGGCCTACCAGTTGCAGGAGCCCGCACTGGTCCCTGGTGGGGCCTTCCCCGACCAAACATCTGAGACGAGCGAGGCGGCAACCGCGCCTGCCGCTGCAACAGGTGAGGACAGTGAAGCCGGGAGGGGCTTCAAGAAGCACAGGCCGTCCAACCGCGTGAGGCCAGACAAGGCCTGCCTCGAGTGCGGCAGGAGAGACACAGGTGCGCTTCAGCCTCTCGTGGTCGCACACGGAAGCGATCGTGCTCACCCATCAACTCCTTTCTTTCTTTCTTTCTTTCTTTCGTTCATCAGCCCAATGGAGACGTGGCCCGCTGGGTGTGTCGACGTACGTTGACCCTAACCCGAACCCCAGAGTTTCTGCGATGCCACAGCGGTCTTACGCGGTGCGTGTGTGCGCAGTTTGTGCAATGCGTGCGGCATCAGGCACGCCAGGGTGATGAAGAAGGTGATGAGGCAGCAGGTGCTCAGGCTTGGATTGTCGCCCGGCTGCACTCCTCCTCTCCCTGATGAGGCCGAAGACGGCCAGCACGCCGCCTCGCCTGTACAACAAGGTCACTACCACCACCAGAACCAAAGAGATGAGTGGCCTGGACTCAACAGCGACGACGACGAAAGAGAGTCCACCGCCATCGACCACCTTCCTCACGCCGCCCACCAGCAGGCCGCGAGGTCCTCGGTCTACGACCTCCTCAACTAAGAGTCGATGACAGCAGCAGTCACTACTTTCAATTTTTGCCTCCAGCCACAACAAGGCTCCATTCATTTTGTCTTTCATCAACACACATGTACCACTCACAGCAATAGAGAGTTTCAATCTACCAACACCTGTCACTTTTTGTTGTTCTGTTCTGCTTGAGTTGAGTGGAGGCAAGACAGCGAGGGAAAGATGACGCATACCCCCGAAATGATGATGTTTTACAGGTCTTGATGAATTATACGCGAAACGAAACCCATCATTCAACCCAGGGCCTGATGGACGTGGCAGCTCCCGCGTGCGCGTTCTGCTCGGCGGCGAGAGTGTTGAACACGCACAGCGGACAAGCGACTCGCATCGTTTCTGCCGAGAACGTTCGTGATTAGTTCCGCCATGACACACACACGCACCACGCACACGCATGTGAGAGGGAGGAGTTACGAGGTGGTATTCGGCGAGGAGGAATTGGGCGGTGATGGAGAGATCGACGGGCAGAGATGCGATGAGGGTCTTGAACTTGGGGAGGATCGTTTCGAAGAACACCTGGCGCGTCCATATGTGGTTCTTGTCGCACGAAAACACCAGCAGCTCCTGCACACGACACACGGCACACACACACGTTTTCAGCAATGGTTGGGACACCTGGATGTGATAAAACCTAGGAGGCGGAGGAAGGGCCTGACCTGGTCGTCCACGTTCCGGCCGGCCGGGAGCGCGGGGAGCGATGTCGAGGGAATTGTGATCTTGGATCGTTTGTCCCAGTTGGTCGTGATGGTGGCCTGTGCGTGGACGAGTGTTGGTGGTGCGCGTGCGCGTGCGTGTGTCAATGCAGTGTACTGCACGGGCCACCATCACCACCAACTGGGACAAACGATCCGACGAAGGGAAGGAGCCACGAACCGTGATCTGTTGCCACAGCGACTCCTCCGAGAGCTGCTGGTCACCCGCTCCCGCTTGGCTTGTCGACCCTGCCCATCCAACGGCCATCAAAAATAAACAAATAAGATAAGATAAGATAAAATAAGATAAACAAATAAGTTCTTAATAAATAATAAATAAATGAAATTGTACCGCGAAGTTCTTGGAGGCGAGTGATGCGGAGGCGGGTGATGGTCTCGTAGAAGGTGCGCTGGAAGGGCAGACCGGCAAATGGAAGCTCGGCTCCGGTGTGTGCCTCCTGCATGATCCAGGCGAGGGCCTTCCCCGCCACGCCCAGGTTCGCCAGCAGGAAGCCCTCCAGCGGCCCCACCTCCAGCCCGCGCTCGTGCCAATACCACAGCACCTGTCGACCGCAGCGTATGAGTGCACCGCACACGCATGACACCACACACACACACACACACACACACACACACACACACACATCCAACACACACAATGACACATACCTGCATCAGCAGTTTGGACTTTCTGGTTTCGCTCTTCTGGGCGAAGATGGCCTTGAGGACACCGAACACGGAGTCCATCTCGTGGCCGCGCGCCTCCTCGAAGGTGAAGTGCGCCCGGTGGTGCTCGGCCTGGGCGCGAATTGCCCGCAGCTCGCAGTCGATCGACTCCGACCAACTGTTCAGCATCTCATAGACCTACAGGCGCGCAGGGGTCGTGGTAAGTTCGCCCTCATATCATCATCATCATCGCGACTAAAGGCGTGTCTGGTCGACCACGTGTGGGCGCCAACGTACAACGGCGGCGGCGACCCAGTTCTGGTAGTGAGCGCACTTGGTCAAAATGGTCGACGAGTTGAACTGCTCCCAGTGCGAGCGCAGCGTGTTCTCCAGCACATTCTGGCCGTAGGTCAGTCCTGTGTGGTCGGGCGACCGAACATTGAGAATCACCACTCCTTCGTGCAAACGTGCGAGGCGTGGGGGGGGGAGGAGGAGTACGATTGGAATGCAGAGAATCGCCGTAGGGACTCACGCTCCTGCGACGGCTCTCCTCCGATTTGGCCACCTGCACGATCTCTGCTCGATCGCCCTGGTCCCCAAGGCCCAACTGCGCACACGCACCACCGCACACACGCACGACACGACACAATACGACGCACGACGCAAGTTAGTGTGTGTGGCGAGATCGGAGTGCGGGCAGGCCGAGAGGAGTACCTGGCCGAAGGCGCCGGAGCCCCAGGAATAGAGAAGGCCGTTTTCGGTGACGACGAGGGTGAACTCCTCGCCCGCCGCCGCGTGCTTCACCACGGGCTTGCTCTTGGCGTCCTGGCCATCGGGGATGGCCGACACCAGCAACGGAGCCTCGGTCGTTCCACTCGCCGCTGCCGCTGCCACGCAAAAGAGAGATATTATTATTATCATTATAATAAATATAATAATTAATTTCTAATTATCATTATCAGTTTTATTATTCGTGTTGGGCGGGGGTTGTACTGCTGAGTCCGCTGCCTCGGAGCAGGAGTGGTGGCTGAAGCGACCCTGTGCTGCTCCACACGTAGACCTGCGCGGCGCCAGACCGAGTGCGAGGGTGAGGAGGAAGATGAGGTGATCATGCGAGTCGCGCGGGTGTACCTCGCCGTCCATGGTGGTGGCCACAGAGTGCGCGTGTCCGCACGAGACCAGAGAAATTCGCTTGCCCATCAGGCCCTTGACGATTGAGGGCGTGACTCTGATATGTTACCAACATATAAGTATAAGTATTAATACAAAGATAGTATAATATCACAAAGTACGATGAAGAGAGAGTGTGAACCGTTTGAGGATGGCTGCTTTCCGCTCCTGTCGCATGGCACCATCTGAGTCTGTTCCCTGTACACCGCCCCATGTATACACGTTGTCCAAATCTGGTGTGTGCCGTGCGGGTGAGAATGGTGCAAGCGGCAAAACGGCACAGTGATTAGCCGGCGTGATAGAGAGTCCACCTGTGATCGCGATCGTGTGGAACGAGCCGCAGGCGATGAACCGGATCCGCTTGCCGTTCAAGCCCTCCACCATCTTCGGCGCCAGCCGGTCGTTCTGCAAATTGTCGGCCTGTGGTTCGTCACAGGGCAGGAAATATAAGATCTTAGTTGACCGAAAGCGGCCGCGGGAGCGGCGAGGGAATGAATGAATGAACGGTATGTGTGGCACGCGTACGTGGCCGAGCTGGCCGGACATGGCGCTGCCGCAGGTGTAGACCTCGCCCGCTTCGGTGAGCAGGGCCGTGTGGCAGTAGCCGCACGCGGCCTGGACGATGCTGGGCATGGCCTGCAGCTTGGTGGGCACGAGGAGATCCTTCCGCATGCCCGTGCCCAGCTGCCCCACCTCCCCGCCACCAAAGACCATCACTTCGCCAGACTCTGCGGAATGTACGGTGCGTCAGAACGCCGCTGCCTCAAATTCCACAAACGTTGCGGGAAGGGGAGCAAGGGGGTGAATGTACTGAGGACGACGATGGTGTGGGCGTAGCCCGCAGCGAGCTGGGTGACATGCATCTTGCGCAGCGTTTTGATGGGGACGGGAAGCCAGTGCAGGGTGCGGTCGCCCAGGCCCAGCTGACCAATGCGCCCATTACCCCACCCGTACACGCTGCCACTCTCTGCAATAAGGAAATGTTAGATAAACACTCGGTACGACACACACGGCACATAACGACACACACGCCGCACGACACGACACACACAGAGAGTCGTACCGGTCCTGGCAAGCGTGTGCTCACCGCCACACACGACCTCCTTCACGCACTTGGACTTGAAGAAGATCACTTGCTTGGGGTGCAGCTGCGGCACGCCGCTCTTGTCGCCGTGCCCGAGCTCGCCCGAGCCGTTCCGCCCCCAGGTGTACACATGCCCATTTTCTGCGTTGTCAGCACACAGCCCCCCCCCAACGTGAGTCACAAATTGTACGGCTTTGGTGCATGTGCGTGTGTGGTGGTGCGTGTGGCGGTGGACATGTGCGTGTACCGGTCAAAGCTGCGCAGTGGTTCCACCCGCAAGATACGTTGACCACTTGCCGCATGCTCACCAGCCCTCCGAACGGGACATTCAACTTCCCACCCTGTTCCGGCGCGCACGAAAATTAGCGCCCTCTGGCCAGTAGTCAGTCATGAAAACAGAAGTAATGCTACTGCCTACCGAAGAGACGCCGTCGTCTTGTTCAGACTCCGGTCCCAAATTGCGCTTCTCGACTGTGCGTGTGTCGTGCGTGTCGTGCGTGTGTGGTAAGCTGTAGAAGAACGACGGCAACCGTGCTTGAAAAGAGACGCGGGTTACCTTTAGGCGGGAGGTGGGCTTCGTTGCGCTTCCTTCGGTGGTTGAGCATCAACAGCGTCGTCAAAAATAGTTCGATAAAGTCTTCCGGTCCCTTGGCCCATTCCTTGTTCCCCCCCCCACGTAGGCCGCGAGAGTTAGAGAACAAGACGTGATCGGTGGTGGTGGTGGTGGTGGTGGTGGTGGTGGTGGTGGTGGTGGTGGTGGTGGTGGTGGGTGTGACGAAGGTGCGATGAAGGGACGGGAAGCACTTCGGCATTGGGGTTGTGTGCGTCAGTCAGTTCGAGGGACCCGGCCATGGTGAACTTGCCCCAGGAGGTCTGGTCATGGTCAGACCTGCAGGTGTGTTGGAATGAATTTGAAACGTGAGCGAATCAGCAATCGAACACGAATTGGAATCTGAAGAACGAGAGGCGGAGCCGCTACCTCGCAACGGCCGAATAGATCTTCGGCGCGACGTCGCCGAGAGGATCGAAAATGCGGGCCACTTCCAGCTGGTCGCGCCATAGCACAAATGGGGGTGAGCTTGACAGAGGTGTGTGTGTCGCGCGCGTGTGTGTGTTACTGTGGCGAGTCCGAGTTGGATGCGGTACCAACATGTTTTCGTCGAGGAGCGGCAGGATGGGTTCGATCCGCCGAAAGTAGAAGGGGATGTTGCTGACGTCGTCCAAGATGAGCTTCATCTGCAGCTTGGGTGGCAGGCACCGCACCAGGATGCCGCCCTCGCACGCCTTCAAATCGCCCGACATTCCGCCCTCCTGGATTGTCCATGCACATTACACGGGCGCTGTTGGCGGGAAATAATAATCCATAACATAATACTCTATATAAATAAATAAATATAATATGAATAACATGAAACAATAATAATAATAGCACATAAAATAAACAAACAATATTTCATCGAGGGGTTGCAGTACCCTGACCAAGGGAATGAGCTTGGGCTCGATGTGAAGGCTGCCGGTGCTGGCCAGCAGCCTTAGGGCGTAGGCACCCATCCGTCGCGCTCTGGCCACCTTTGGCACATAACCAAGAGGCCGCGGGTGAGACACACGACACGCAACGGCACGCGCCGCACGACACGCACGCAAGGAGTAGTGGCGCACTATGAAGAAGTCCTGCATCAGTCCGTGAGAGTGAAGCAGCTCCAGGGCGGTCTTGGGGTCGTAATCCTCGTTCTCGCGGAGGAACAAGCGAAAGTCCGATTCCAGTGCCTGCAACAGCGTAACACACAATATATAGAAATATATATAAATAATAATGTGAACTATATCTAGGGTTTTTGCGGACACACATGTCGTGCGTCGAGGTCGTGTGTTGCGTGTCGTGCCGCGTCGGTACCTGATTGCTGTGCTGTGGTGCTTCCAAGAAACACTGGAGATAGCTCTGGAGAAGTGTGCTGGAGAGGCTCTTCTTGTCACCAGCCGAGAGAGCTGTAACACAAAGTTAAGATGAGACACAAAGTGGGGGGGAAGAGGTTCGGAAGGTACCCTGGGGCGAGTCGAGCTGATCGCGGAGGTGCGTCAGCACAATGTCCATTCGGTTGATGCCGCCGAACTTTTGAATTAGCTTCTGCATCTCCACGTTGGAGAGCTGATAAAGCCTGTCGCGAAGAAGAGGAGGAGGAAGAAGAAGAATCAGACAACGCTTTGCTTGGGGGAGGGCTAGAGCTGGGCAGTGGTGGCGAGTACTCGAATGCGCGCTGGTACTTGCCGAGCTCGAAGTATTTGTCGGCTGCGGTCTCGTACAGCGTGAGCATGTCGAGGGCCATGGTCTTGCCAAAGGATTCAGCTTCGCTCTTCTCCAGGCCCTTGCCGATCAGCGAATAAAATATGTTCTCCGGTGTTTGCTGTTTGCGGAGTGTGCGACACAACGACACAACGACACAACGACACGACACAACACACGCAAACGTTAACGGCCTCTCCATCTCATTACACAAAGTAGCATCGCAGTGAGTCGTACCTCAGCCACGCATTGATAGACGGCGTCCGACGTCCACATGTAGAACCCCTCGAGCGCTGTCGATGGATTCTATTGCGGAGGCAGTACAGTACAGTACCGTCGTGAGCGTACTGCTGCTAAGCAGGGCCGTAGCTAAGGGAGAGTGTGGGGGTGTACCTGCGGTGAACGCCTGAGCAGGGTGGCCGAGTTGTTGGTCCGAAACACGCCCAGAATGTTCTGCCCCGGCCCGAGGTTGAACTCCTGCATCACGCTGTCCTTGTGGTGCTTGTAGAACCCTGTGGATTCCCAGAAGTGAGTTGCGCAAACGCTCGCATTGCCCGACCGTCTGCGCCTGGCGCGATTCGATGGCGAAGTGGTCAGGAGGAGCATACAGTGCGGCTCTGGCGATGTGGCCGCGTTCCAGTTCGACACGACGGACACAGAGCTCGCGTCCTCGCCAACTGTAGGCGGGGGGAGGAGCGGAGGAGTCAGGCGGGTGGAGTGGTGGTGGTGGTGGGTGACGATGACGATGCACATGTGCGGCAGCGGGTTGGGCGAACGTGCCTTTGCTGACCACGAATGTGAGGCGCTCGGTGAGCAGTATCTGCGTGGGCGGCGAAGGCAATTGGTACACGAAGAGCGCGAACTTGCCCAGGTCCGGCCCGAACACCTCGTACGTGTGCGTGAGCGGGTGATACGCGCCTGCGCAGCCAATCCGGATCAGTTCGACTGAATGTTTTAACGCGCACGACACGACCAACGGCACGACCAACGACAAAGAAAACGCGAACGAACCGACGAGGCAACCCTGCCAGGTCTTCTGCACGCCCAGTGAGACGTTGTCTTGGTAGGGGAACTGCTGGAGCGGAACGGGGATGAACTGTGTGCTGAGGGGCTCGTTGGCCTTGCTCTTCGGCGTGGAGATGATGGATTCGTAGCGGCCCTCGCCCGGCGTGCGATACTCGAGGAGCAGCTTTAAGCATACGCCCTTACGCGTTTGGATCAACAGATACTGTGTGTGTGTGTGTGTGTGTGTGTGTGGCGTGTGTGTGTGGCGTGTGTGGCGTGTGTGGCGTGTCGTTACACAACTGCATGTGTTTTACGACAATGAGATTGTAGAATACCTTGTAGGAGTCGGTGACAACGATGTCGAGGCTGTCGATCACAGCGTTGGGGAGGGAGAGGGTGTAAACCTCCTTCTGTTGGATAAAGTCGACAAAGTGGACCTTGCCGGCAGCAGTCGCAATCAAACCTGCGCACAGAGAGCGGGAGAAGGGTCGTCGACCCAAGTCAACAAAAAAGCCAAAAACGTCGAGCAATGCCAGCATACCGTAGTCTCGGCCTTCGGACGTATTCCACCACAGGCACTGCGATACGCCGGGCGGCTTCAGCTTGGTACAGCAGGTGATCAAGGTCACGTCGTCCAGGGCGCCGAGCGCCGTCGTCGGTGGCGCGTAGGCCTAGGTAGACACACAAAAGCGAGAAATCGTGAGGGCTGCGCGCGTAGTGGAGTGGCGGAGTGGTGGCGTCGGTCACGGCCGCACCTTGTCGGTCTTCATCTTGGGCGAGGCCAGGTTGCCTTGCGCATAGTTCATCAGCGAGGGAAAATAATTCAGCGACCTGATGAACATGACCGACAGTCGGCCGAGAGAAGGAGAGAGAGACGAGTCAGACTTGCCACTAGCACCTGCGACAAGAATGCAGGTTGGTCGGTTGGTTGGTCGAACGGCGGGTACCAAGTGCTTGTGGGCTTCCCGTCATCTTTCTTGCCGCCTCCGCTCATCTTTCTACAATGCGCACGAGCGCGGTTGTTTTCGAGCGACGTCTGATCAGAGATTGCCAAACACAAAAGAGAGAAGAATGGACGGAAAAAGAACGAACCTGGCGGCGGACTGCTTGTCGGCCTCTTTCTCTCGTTGCAGCGAGGCCGGGTTGGCTTCGGCACGCCTTCGCATGAGGAAGTAGACGGGGATAAGCACCACGGTCGAGTCGCCGGTCACGCAGCACAGCAGCTGGGCCGTGGGTTGAAGTCCATCGCCACCACCCGCTTCATTGGACCCTGTATCGCCGCCATGTTGTTAGCTGCTTCACCAGTCCAAAACAACAAGAGCGAAAGCGAAGAGAGAAGAACGAAGAAAGAGGTCGGTGGTGAGCGTACCTCAGGCCAGAGCAACTGACGCACGATGGGCACTCCGCCTTCGTCCACATACCGAAAGACCAGGAAATCTATGTCAAACGAAATGAATAAATAAATAAAAGATGTAAATAAGTATTAGCAGCAGAATAAAATAAGTAAATAATAAAAATGGGAGGAAGGACACCGTTGGAGCAGGCGAGGGCCATGAGCGAGTAGTTCTTGACGCCTGCTGCGGCCACCAATCGAATCGTGACCGGAGGGGAGGTCGAAAGGCCCACCCAATCGCTCTCCAGCGAAGTCGAGAGGCTCATCGAGGGAGAGGAGGAGACGGAGGAAGTGGAGGAGTGAAGAGACGAATTGCTCGTGCTAAGGCTGGGTTGGTGCCCGCCTCCTCGTACAGAAAGGAGCCGCTTGATTTTGAAGAGCGGGTAGCCCTGCACCCCCGGCAGGCTACCCATCGACGACAGCGAACCGCCCAGCGCCGCGCCCGCAGCCAATCTCGACATCGTCGGCCCCTCAATTCGAACTGTTGCGATCTTTCTGTTGCATTTTCTCAGGCGCCGAATTGATTGGAATGTACGATTTGGGAAACATTTCGAAAATCAAAAAAATTACAAAACACAAAAGTAGCGCATCCACCAACAGAGCGGACTCTATCTCACCACCTTTGAACATGACGGACGCGACTGAGCAAGCAGCTGCAGTTCTTTTGCACGACGCACTACCACAGCACGCGCTTCCCGTGATCGATATCAGCCCATTCATCACAAATCCTGAAGCAGATGGAGAGGCGGCGAAGAAGAAGGTGGCCCGCGCGGTGCACGACGCGTGCGTGGAGGCGGGCTTCTTCTTGATCAGCAACTATCAGGGCGTGCTGCCCCAGGACAAGGTCGATGGTCTGTTACAGCTCATGCGCCGCTTCTTCTCCCTCTCCCCCGCCTACAAGCGCCAGCTCAAGGGCACCTACGGCCGAGGTACCCCCTCCCTTCCCCTTCATCACGCCCTAGTCGTACCAGCGAGTGCCGGCGGCGGCACCAGTGCCACAGAACGCAGGGCTTTGGCCTCATTGCCTCGTTGCGCTGCTCGCACGCTTCTTCGTTCATGTGGTGAACGTGATCGCGGTCTTCTTGCTTGTGTTCTGTGAGATCGTGCCATGCGCTCGTGCGTGTCGCAGAGAGCGCGCGGTGCTTGCGGTCATGTGGTGTAGGTGTAAAAACAAACACCAGGTGCAGCTTGTTGCTGACTGTCACCCAACCCGTACACCAGGTTATTTTGCGTACGGCGAGGAGAACCTGAGCACGATCTACCCCGAGCACAACGTCAACTTCGAAGACAAGGACCTGGGCGACTACAAGGAGGGCCTCGATATCGGTCCCGAAGTGCCGACAACTGACCCGCACTACGGCGAACTCTTCCACACGCCCAACCAGTGGCCCGACCCCGTACCGTTCCCACTCGCCACCCGTGCCACTAGTCACCCCACGTTAACAACAACAAGGCCTCTGCGCAATCGTGTGAGCTTACATTGTAAATTGCAGGCCTCGGTGGGAGAAGAGTGGAAGGCGCAGGTGCTCGAGTACTTTGAGCTGGCGTCTCGGTTGGGTCACGTACTGAACAGGATCTTCGCCCTCAGCCTGGGCTTGCCCGAGAACTGGTTCGAGGACAGGATCTGCCCGCCTCTGGTTCGTCGCCGTCTCAGATCCTCGCCCTTTTCTTGCAGCGTTGTGCACGCCGCTCACCATATGACCCAACACGTTACCTTCAACGCCCTACGTTCAGCCCACTCTAAGGCTCCTCCACTATCCACCGTCGCCGGTGGAACAGACAAGGATGGGATGCGGCGCCCATTCCGACTACGGCTGCTGTGCTATTCTTGCTCAAGATGTACGCTAGGGAAGAAGACGCATCTTTGGATCTATTTCGCTCACATGACACACACGCCACACACGCCTGTGTCCAATCTCAGGACGCGGGCGGTCTTGAGCTTTACGACAGGAAGGGCCAGTGGGTGGCCGTGAAGCCCGTACCCCAGACGTTGGTCATCAATATTGGCGACATGATGCAGCGGTGGACGAACGATCGTTACAAGTCGACCCTCCACCGGGTCATCAACCCTTCCACAGGCAAGCACAGGTACCACTGCGCTCTTCTCCTTTTCATGTGGACTCCTTGATCACACACGACACACACACGACACACATACACACAGGTTTTCGAGTCCGTTCTTCTTTGAGCCGGGCGTGGATTGCATGGTCGAGTGCGTGCCGACATGCCTGGCCGAGGGCGAGTCGCCTCGCTATCCGCCCACCCGGTTCGGCGACCACCTGCTCAACATGTACAACTCCACCTTCTACGTTAACCCCACCGACCAGTCGGGCCACGACGGCGATCCGGGCGCCTCCACCGTTCTCCCCTGAAAGCCGTGTCATTGCTGGCTCCCCCAACATGCAGACGTTCAAGCCCCTTCGCGTTCGAACTCAGGTTTTACTCTCCTATTTCCCGCAACGCGGCCGCCGGCACGCGAACCAAGATCGTCAGGCGTGCAAAGATCGTCGAGTCCACCTTGATGGTCTGGGCCACGCGGCCAGGAACGGCGCCACTCCCGCTCCAGGTCACTTGCTTGATGCAGCGTCGGTTGAGGAAGACGGTCAGGGAGACGCCCTTGCGCGAGACCTGGCTCGATATGGCAACGTTCTTCCTCGGCTCGATGATGAAGAGGACCTTGTAATTGGTTTTCGCGGTGTCGTCCGGAGACACCGAGATGCGCCACGTCACCTTGCCGTGCGCGACTCGATCGTCGAACTCGACGGTCGGGGTCGAGTGAAGGTCCGGGACGACGAAGCGATGGCTGCGAGCTGCTCGCCGGTAGGTCTTCATGAGATCCTCCGTCGAGAAGAGGCCGCTGGGCTCCACCACCTCCCTGATCTCTTGAGTGGTCATCAGGCGCGTCTCGATGAGGTTGATCAGGCTGGCCACCTGCTCGAATGCCACCGATTCACTCTCTACTTGGGCGCCCGTCTGCTCCTCGTCGGGAAACGGGAGGTGGTGCTGGTAGCGCCTCTCGATGGCGCCATACAAGTCCACCTCCTCGATCCCCTCGAGGTCTGCCGCCAGAAGCTCTTCCGCTGCGGCCAGCGACAGGCCGAGCCACTGCTGCTCGATATCGGGATCGTCGCCGCCCAACTGGCTGAAGGCGTTGGTGCTGATGGCCTTCAGGCAGACGCCTTTCGCCAACTTGGGCGCGATGTCCAGGGCCAGGTCGAACGTCGCCAGGACCCGAGAGGTGTCGGTGCTGTACTCCTTTCTCAGTTCCTTGGTCACAATCGCGCAGCAGTCCTGGAGCAGATAGCGATCAGCCGCAGCATAGAGGTGCATCAGGTCACGTTCGTGCTGGGATGGAGTGTCCGCATCGTCATCGTCGGGGACCAGCTCAGGGTGTAGAGCGTTGGTGTAGCACCAGTACAGCAGGTGGCGCATTGTGTGCGGCTCCAGGTCTGGCACCGACACGCTGTGCCAGAAGATTGGAGGAAGAGAAGGGGAGGCTGACGTTGAGCAGGACACGGAGGAGGTGGGGGGCAGGCCTTCACGGAAACTGCCGTTGAGTAGAGCCTCAAACACGGGCGAACGTGCAATGAGGATCACTTTTGAGGCATAGACAGGCGTGGCTTCCTCGCCTACCAGAAACTCGACATCAGCGCATGCCCGGTTGTCCACCATCCTCGCCAGGTGCAGCCCTCCTCCACCTTCTGACCGTTTCCGATTGCCCTGGGGCCAGGGTTTGCTTCCACTTACCAAAACCGCTGCTTCTGGTTGCATGCTCAGCTGCCGGTGGTTCTCTGGTCGTTTCAGTGTTTGATGATTTCACAGCTGCTCAGGCAGGCGGTGCCTGATGTTGATGCAACTGCGACTGGTCAGCCCTCTCTTCTCCCTCTCTCCTTGCGGGAGACAAACCCCAAAAACAGAGAAGAGACATGCCCCTCTCTATTTAGGGGTTTGTTTCCCAAAGGAATGCAAATAGAAAAGTAAAGGAAGTTCTTTTAATTTTCTTCCTAATTGGGACAATATTTCAGCCACCCACAGGCCCACAAGCCTACAGCATTTTTCCCAAAGTTCAGAGGACCTGGCTGGTGCTTGGTGTGAAGTGGCCGAATTGTGATGTGACACATCAAGGCTTTGTATTTGTGAACATGACCAGTGGCAGTACCAACACACCCAATGACCTGTTGTTGGGCAGCAAGAGGCCACTGTGTCAATCCTTGTGTTTTCAAGTGATGGTACATGGGCTCTATGAAGGCAAGGGAACACATTTGCCACAGGACAACCACATGGTGATCTGAACAAGGATGCATTTTCACCTCACCACTGCACCATCTAACCATGACAACCTGGCATCCAATTGGCACTGGTTTCCCTTTCTATCCATGTCTGCCCACTGGTGTATGCCAATGATGAGCTCACCACTGCATCATGACCACCATCACACACATTGTGTTCACATGGTGGCATGTTCAGAGGAACAAGCACAAGACAGCACTTGCTTGGATTGCACCACACCAACTTTCGTGTCATGTGGCAGGCTGCCATTGCAGTTTCAAGGGCAAGCTCCATGCACACTTCTTGTCGGTCGCCCGTGCCCTCCACGCCAGCGATCTGAAGCTCGCTCTCACTATTGTGTTCAAGCACATGCAAGGGTCTCTTAAGCGGTACAGAGCACACAAGCACCTGTTTCTCTTCTGCTTCTTCTCTGCCCTGGCGGCATTGAGTCTCACTGGTCCTGTCCAGGTATCTGTACAGGCTCCAGACCTCATCAAACTAGCACCAGACCTGGCGACCTGGCGTCCCCCACACTGCACACGACACCACGCACCACCGCACACCATGGTCACTCAGATTCGATCGATATCTGGTTGTTGGCCAGATGATATCTTGCGCTGTTGCCGATGTGTACGGAGTGGAGCTCGGTAGCATGGCGCTCATGGATCGCCAACAAGAGGGCATAGCCGCATAGTCGACCGTGGCAGGTGGCTCAGGCGAGCCGCACCCCGCCAACCGCCCGGCGGCCCAGGAGGGGCTCCACAACCAGCAGCTTGCAATCAACGCAGAGGCCGCGCGAGGAGACGGCTTCGCACAATCACATGTGTTTCTCCTGGGATACAACCAGACAACCAAGGAGAGAAGAAAGTGGGCCGTGACGTCCATGAGGTGCTGCCGCAGTGCAGCATCTTGCAGTACGAACCAGCGCACCTCCTGCCGGGCCTCCTTCGCTCCTTCGGAGTTATACTCGCCGCTGCCTGGTGGTTGCCGGCCAGTATGGCCGCTCTCTAGGAACAGATGAGCAAGGGCGGACTGGCAGGGGTGGGCAACGCGCCGTTCGACGAGGTGGCGCTCATCCAGCATTTCGAGCCCTTCTTCCGGCGCAAGGCGGGTGTGCCGGCAGGCTGGGCTCTGGTGCTGTTGGAGCCTCTCGACGGTGATGGCGGTGATGCAACGCCGTTCGGCTGCGTGCCAGGCCTGCCACTCGTGGCTGTGCCAGCACCCTGCGAGCGCAGAGATTTGGTAAACAGGCGTGAGATGCTCAGCGCGGTTTCTCGCATGCTGTTCGCGTCCAATTTCTTGCGCTTCAGTGAGCCAGCCGGAAATGGCGACTGCTTTTTTGGCCAGAAAAACTCCGACCGACCGACTCAAAACCAGAACTCGGCCACTTCCAAACCAGTACATACCCACTCTTCTACACTTGAAACAACGCAAATGGAAGGAGAGAAACTTATCAACCCTACAGCGGTCGCCTTCACCAGCAGCGTGCCGGTCCACGGCGTGGCCCCGACCCAGGTGCGGCTCGACATGCGCACGCACCTCTTCCGCAACGGCTCGTTCGACGAGTGCCTGCCGTTCCTCCTGCGCGGCCGCGTCTCCGACGAACAGTTCGGGGCCACCATGCACGGACTCAACCAGACCCTCACCGCGTCGTCGGGCCTCCGCACGGGCATGTGGCTCGGCGTGCTGGGCACCTGGGCCACCGTGCTCGCCCTCGTCTTCAGCCTCTACGTGTGGGACCTTTTCGAGTGGGTGTTCGTCTGCAACGGCGTCCTGGTATTCTTTGCCCTGGTCACCATCATCTGCGCCGTGGCCTACGTCGTCCAGCTGAGGCGGCGGGTAGACCAGTACCTGGCCGAGGCCAACCTGTTCTACAACCCGCAGGGTGTCAACTTCCGCATGGAGAGGTACTACCGCCGCTGGTCGCTCGTCATCGACATCCTGCCCCAGCAGTCCAGCTCCGCCGACTACCAGCCTCAGCAGCAGCCGCCGCCGGTCTACTACTACCACCCTGGACAGCTCGCCGCCCCGGCCTTCCCGCCGCAGCAGACACCGGCACCGGTGGTGTATGCGGCCTACAGCCCGGCGGCCTATCAGAAGCCCTCTGTTGACAATGTTTAGAACAAAGGCCAATCACACTTATTAATATCTGTACATAAAAGCGAGATAATATTTAAACTACTTGATATACTCATGTTTATCGATATTTACGAAAGGTTGGCTGCACACCGATGAGGTGCTAACACACTACGGCGGCGGGTGTGGCCTCGGCATCGGCGATGTAGGTGAGGTTGCAGTAGCGGTGCACGGGCAGGCACTCCGGCTGCGGCTTGTCGATCCAGCAGTAGGCGAAGGAGCCCTCGAGCCACACGTAGAAGTCGCGGCACACGTCGCACTGGAACGGACTCGTGGCCCGGTCGCAGTTGACCTCGTTCAGCCTCTACACAGAAGAACTACACGGTCAGCTGGAAGAAGATGAAACACCCAGCTTTCAATTGGTAGCTCGCTGCTGTGGATTAGACTCCCATTGACCCGCACCTTCACGAGCGCACAGTCACATGGGCAGTTCACGAAGGAGGTGCAGTGGAGGTCGGCCGGCTGCGGGTGGTTGACGATGCAGCTGTCGTGCATGGCGCACGCCTGGTCGAGCTCGTCCATCGGCGGACACTCCTTCAGGCACTCCATCGTCGGTTGGGTGACCGAACTGTTGCACGACGGACATGCCTGCCCTTCGCAGCAGTCATCGAACCCGCCCTGGACATGGTCGCACACTGTCATATCAGTTCATAACAATTTACATCATGTGGAGGGAGCAGGGGCAGCGGTACATGTGCCAGTCCACACCAGCTGCTATAGCGCAAGCAGGGAACGGACTCTTCGTGGTGAAGCTCTACTGGGTGTGGCTCGGCGAAGCAGTGGACACCCAGCAAGAGCGCCCCTATTACAAGCAGTCCAATTACAAGTGGGTTGTTCATGACCTTTGTCTCTTCTTCGTGCAAGCTGAGCGCCCAGTGCTGCTCCTTGTTCCCACGTCAGGCAAAACTGAAGCGCGTGGGACCCGCAGAGAAGCCGGAGGGCACCACCGGGCCATGGACGACCTGCTTTTGACGAAACGTTATTCAGAATTCCGGAATTGCAGACTGCAGCCAATGGGCTTGTTCGGGGGAACCGATCAGGAATTCCGAGCATGTGAGCTGGCTTTGAAACAGGAGTGGTCGGGAGTTTGCCTAGGCACCAAGCGACAAAAATTTTGCCTGCGTCAACGCTTTGCGGTGCCCAACTGCGCTCGTCTTGATTCGTGTCTTCGCGCCAACGACCGCATCACTGCTCGCCACACCCGATCGGCGTCATCTTCTTTGCCCAGCTGCGCAGCTTGATCAATCGCCCAGTTTCGTCTTGAACGACGTAGCTCTTACCCGATTCGATCACACGATTCGATTTCCGACGCGCCAGTTTTCGTTCGGGACATTTAACGACATCGTGTCTGCCGCTCATTGATTCATCTCGCCATGGCTCAGAAGGCACTCCCTCAGGATGAGATTCCTCTTTGGACCCTCATCTGGACGTATCAGGCGTTCATCTTGGGCATCCTGCTCGCCCATTTCCGCAATTTCACTTCTTGGCTCTCCGTCGCTACCGGACGATCGGAAGAGGACCCGGCCTTTGTATGCCAGGAGGTACTTTTGCCTCCTTATCAAAAGATGGCCATTCTCGACTCGCTTCTGAGACATATTCTGTCCTTCAATTCTGCTGCTAGGGTCATGCGCCGCTGCTCAAGGCAAAGGAGTATTTCTACACTCGGTACTTCTTCGGCAGGCTGAGGGATTGCTGGGATCGTCCCATCTGCAGCCGTCCTGGCGCCATGTTCGACCTCATCGGCCGCGAATTCGACGGCTCCCTGTATGGATCGTTCCAGTACACGGGCGAGAAAATGCGCGCCATTAATCTCGGCTCCTACAACTACCTGGGCTTTGCCGAGAACGCTGGCAAGTGCATCGATGATACCATCGACGCGGTTCACAAGTATGGCATCAGCACTGCTGGCCGTAGGATGGAGACTGGTTCGTCTGAGCACATTGCGCCTGAGCATGATTTCATCTTCTGCAACTAATTTCGGTCCGATCTCAGGTAGCATGGACCTTCACAGGAAGCTTGAGCTGCGCATGGCCGATTTCCTGGGCAAGGAGGACGCCATCATCTTCAACATGGGTTACGCAACCAACTCGACCTCGATCTCTGCTCTCATTGGCAAGGTACATGCGACTTGTTTAACAGAAATTCCTTTACGGGCAACGAACTCACACTTCTCTTTCTCCAGGGTGGTCTGATCATCAGTGATTCACTCAACCACGCTTCGATCGTCACGGGCTGCCGCTCTACCGGTGCCAAGATCAAGGTTTTCCAGCACAACGGTACGTGAAGAGTCAGCCTTGCTCAAGATTAACGTCGCCTTCCTGCTCACAGCCCCTTCCTGCTCACGGTGTTTCAGACCCGGCCGATCTGGAGCGCGTGCTTCGTCAGTCCATTGCCGAGGGTCAGCCGCGCACTCACAGGGACTGGACCAAGATCATAATCGTTGTTGAGGGCATCTACTCGATGGAGGGTGAGATCCTGCGTCTTCCCGAGATCGTGGCCATCAAGAAGAAGTACAAGGTACAAAGCACCGTTTGCCTCTTGGCGAGCTTGTCTCACGCGGGTCCAATCACCACACCAGGCCTACTTGTACGTCGATGAGGCCCACAGCATTGGCGCCCTCGGCAAGAGCGCGCGAGGTGTGTGCGACTACTGGGGCGTTCCCACCTCCGACGTCGACATTCTCATGGGCACCTTCACCAAGTCCTTCGGTTCCGTCGGTGGCTACATCGCCGCCAATAAGGATGTCGTGCGACACCTGAGGCAGCACTCGCTGGGCTCGGTCTACCAGTCCGGCATGTCGCTCCCCTGCGTACAGATGATCCTTTCCGCGCTCGACGTCATCACCGGCGCTGACGGCACCGACGATGGCCAGAGGGTACGACCCAGCACAGCACCTTTGCTACTCGCAAATCACCGCCTAACATGCCATTCCGTGTGCGGCTTGCGCTGCACAGAGGATCAACGCTCTGCGTGAGAACGGCAACTTCTTCCGTCAAAGGCTGAAGGAGATGGGCTTCCGCATCATCGGTAGCGAGGACTCGCCCGTCATTCCCCTCATGCTCTTCCACCCCGCCAAGATTGCCGGTTTCTCTCGCGCCGCGCTCGAAGAGAACGTACGTGCCTCCCTCTCTTCACCAGTCCTTTCCGAGCCACGACTCTGACATGGTCTCCCACTTTCTCTCCTCTGCGCGATCCATCCAGCTTGCCGTCGTGGTGGTCGGTTTCCCTGCCACCTCGCTTCTCGGCTCCCGCGCCCGTTTCTGCGTTTCTGCGGGCCATACCAAGGAGCAGCTCGAGCGAGCCCTGGAGTCGATCAGCGTGATCGGTGACAGGTGACCTTCTTCTTCTTCTTCAGCTCTTTGCCTTCCAACTCACGTTTTTTTTTTGTATTTTACACTCCAGGCTGATGCTCAAATACGGCAACGAGGAAGAGGCGGCGCACTGAGCCTGGTGCGCGCCGAACACCAGTCCACGGCCACATTTTTTTCGAGCGAGCTTTTAGAGGAGGAGAGGGGAGAGGAATGGAGAGAGAGAAAGAGAGAAGAGAGCATGAACCAACTGACCAGCAGCACCAAGGACTCGTTTGCAGACACACGCGAAGAGAGGGGAAGCGGAAGAAGGGCCGAGTGAAGGAGAGAAAGAGAAGGAAAGACGACGCAACCACCTCTTCCCTTCCATCGCCTCTCTTGGTCATCATGCTCCGGGGACCGGGACGTGTGTACATCACCACCATCACCATCATCATCGACAGCCCAGCGGGAGAGAAGGCGCGGACACAGCAACGCGACACCTGCGATTTCATTTTAACACAACCTTTTACAAAACAAATCTGTTACCAAACAATTTCTCGATTCTTGCAGTGCTCCTTTTTGATCGAAAGAATGAAGATTGCTGAGGCCAAAATCGAGGACCACTACTACTTCGTTGACCGCAACGGGGGAAAAGCAGGCTAAACAGTGCGACAAGAGGGTCAAGCGCGAAGGCGTGGTCTTCTACGAAGAAGAAGGCACGGTGGCAGTGGCACGGGCAAAACGGGTCCCTTTGTCCGCGCCCTGATGTGGGACTTCAAGGCCGCGGACGGGCTCACGCTCCACCCGGCTTTCAGGGTCTCCGAGGAGGGGTGTGTCGGCTGCTTCTTAGAGCCCACACGAGAGAGAGACCTCGGGCAACACACCGTCATCGAGCTGGGGGCAGGATCCTGACCAATACAAATAACCAAAAATGTTTGTTGTTTTCGATGGAAGTCGTGGGCTGAGGCAGAAGTGATCAGATCAGCCAGCGCGACCACCGCCACGCTGCCAGCCGCCCCCGCCGCGAGCGCCGCCGCCTGGTCGGGGAACCGCGACGCGAGCGGGCGACCCTCGTCGTCCGCCACCGCCACCGCCACCTGTTCGCCCACCGCCGCCTGCGCTGAGCCCGAACACGCGCCGTCCGAGGTCGGTGAGTTCGGGCGCGAAGCCCGCCGCGCGCACCTTGGCGTCGACCGTGTGGACCCGGGCCTGGGCTCGCTTGGGGTCCATCGGCTGCGCCGGGAACATCCGCAGGAACTGAGCGCACCGCATCCGCCCGCTCTTGTTTGGGCGCGCTGCAATTGGAGTTGAACAATACGAGAATAATGATTACTTAATCAATAAATAACCATATTAGACAAAAACTCACTCTAAAATAAATACTAATAAATAAATAATGATAAAAATAAATAAACGTACCACCGTGCGGGGTGCGCTGGTCCCAGATGACCATGCTGCCGGCGCGCATGGTGATCCGCATGCCGAACTTTTGGATGGGGTCGTCGTCGGGGAACATCATCGAGTTGCGCTCCTTCGCCATCTCCACCAGATCCCGCTTGCCCGCATTCGCCTCTGCCCACCTCTGCACGACACAACACGAGACACGACACGAGACACGGCACGACACGAGACACGACGCATGTTAGCTTCGCGGTAGCACTTGGTCAGGGTGTCCTGCAGCGTACGTTGAAGTGGTGTCGGAAGCCCGGCACGCACTGGAAGCCGCCGTCGGCCTCGACGTTGTCGACGAGGTTGAGCACGGCCTGCACGTTGAGCGGGTGGATGCGCTCGCACACCTGGTTGTTCTCGAAGATGAAGTGGTTGAGGTGGCGGTCGCCGTACTGGAGGCCCGCCAGCGTGCGCCGCTCCTTGTCGCCCGAGCCCAGGTAGCCCCACACGTCCTTCACAGCCCAGCGTTGATCAGAACAAAAAATCGCACACGCACGGCGCGCGCACACACGCACGACCGCACACGACACGCACGCGCGGGGAAAAGTACCATGTCGAGGTGGAGGTTTTCGCTGGTGCGCCAGTGGGGCATGTCCCGTGCGCCCGTGGGGAACTGCACTCCCTTTGTCGGCCGGAACAGGCTCGCCCTACAAACCGACACCGCCCGTCAGAGCACATACCGCACACGCACACACGCGACCGCACACGCACACGCGCACCTGTCGTGGCTGATCATGATGTCCTCCGATCCGAAGAGGAGCGCGAACGGGCTGACGAGGCGCGGGTTCTGGCGGTTGCGGAGGATCTGCGGCGTGAAGAGCGGCGGGCGCGAGGGCATGCCGTGCTTGGCCATTCCCTCGGCCGGCCACTGGTCCCACGTGCTCACATCGTGCCTGTCGAACCGACCCTCCGTCCCCTCCTGCCCATCCGTGTGTGTCGTGTCGTGTGCGGTGGCGCGTGCGGTGGCGTGTGCGGTGAGTGTGCGGTGTGTGCGGTGAGACGAGGAAAGGGAGCACACCTCGAGAAGGCCGAAGATCTCGTTGACGGTGGCCTGGGCCTCCTGCGGAGTGAGTACGTCCCGCACCACCACGAACCCGAACTTGTCGAAGAACGCCACCAGCGCCTCCGCCTCCTCCGCCTCCTGCAAAGTAATACAATAAATTCAATAAATAAATAACACCCATTTTAATTTTATAAAAATAATAACACACAATAAATAATTGAAATAAAAGGGAAAAATGGTGGGCGCACCTGAGGTGTGTGGAGGGCGGACGAGGGAGAGGCGGGTGCGGGAAAGGAGAAGATGAAGCGGGCGTCGTCGGGGTCGCGCGGCACCTCGGCCCGGAACTGCTCCAGCGTGAGGCCTGCCCACTCGCTCTCCACTTCTCGCGCCGTGGCCGTCGTTGCTGGCTTGCTCCTTGGCGTCGTGCCAGCGGCCGATGAACCATCACCGCCACCTCGCTTTCTGGGATTATCCATCTGGATTGAGATATGGATCGCGTGATGTAGTTGAACGTTCTGTTCAAAATACTGAACAACCAGTCTGGCTAATCAAAGGCTCTCCCTATTTCATTCTTTTTCTCATGTTTTGTACGCTTCACCGATTTGCCTGCACGTAAAATAGAAAAATAAAAAATGCAATATGAAGTTTTATTTTAATATCACGACTGCTAGCTTTCGGGGGGGCAGCAAAAGGAAATGGAAACCTTAAAGATGGACGCGGGTGACTTGGATCGTCTGCGGCTCTGCTTCGCCGACATCAAAGAATGCATCCAGCTCTTGGTAGGGACCTACCAACCACCAACACAAACCAAGGTCGTTGTTTTGAGTTTCTTTGTTCATCTTCTTCTCTTCTCTGGCGATGAGCAGGGAGCGGAACGCGGTGGCGACGAAGCAAAGCGGAAGCTGTGGGCGACCCAGGTGTCGACCAAGCTCACCGAGCTGAAGCTCCCGCTGAGCGGTTGGCAGCAGAACGTGGCCCTGGCCAAGCTGAGGGCCGAGCAGTGCAGCTTCGAGGAGTCGGACCGCGGCCAGGCGCTGGCGGAGCTGGAGGCCGTCAAGGACGAGGGCGACGAGCTCATCGTGCGCCTGCTGGCCCTGCTGGCTCGCGGCCCGCCGCTACGTAGCGTCTTCACTCCTCACACAACCCACTGGGGAACTCATGCTGACGTGTGTCGTGTGTGTCGTGTGTGTCGTGTGTGTCGTGCTGTGTCGTGTGTTGTTTGCTTTTGTCGCAAAAGTGAGGCCAGAGGTGATCGGGTCGCTCGAGCAAGCACTCTGCCCGCCGCTGGCCCGCGCGCTGGACGGCGATCGGGCGTCGCTGGCGGGGCTGATCAAGCGCGAGGGCGCCGGCGTGTTCACCATCGACGTCTTCTCTGAGCCGTGGATGCAACAGCTCATCACCGTACGCAGCGATCTCCACATCACACTCATCTCTTGTGCCTTGGCCCTCACTTCCTCACTCAACCACCGCACGACCTGCGCGACACGCACGACACGCACATAATAGGAAGCGGACGAGTTGGCACTATTGCCAACATGCTGAAGGGGCGAGGCCTGGTCCAGGGGTCCAGCTCCTTCTACTCCCAGTCCCGGTTCTCGTCTCCATACAGCGTGAACAAGCCCGGTCTCGAGGGCGTCATCTTCAACAACTTCCCGCACACCAAGGCTCTGATGCACAGCCTGGTCAAGCGAGTACGTCATTAGCGCCACACGCGCGGTTCGCGCTATTAGAAGAATGTGTCTCATGCCGTTGTGTGTGTGTGTGTGTGTGTGTGATCCCAATGCGGCACGCAGGTGATCGAGCCGGTGGGAGTGGCCTACCTGGAGAGGGAGGACAAGAAGCCGAAGAAGCACAGGTGGATCGAACCGCAGTATGCCCACGTGGTGTCGTATTCCATGATGATGTACAATCAACCTCGTGGCCACTTCCCGCACGTCGACGACTCTGGTACGTGTGTGTCGTGACCTCAGTTGGCACAGCAAGATCTGAGCGAAACTCTGACATTGTGTGTTTGCCATCAATCGTTAGAGCTGACGATCAACATCTGCCTGGGCAAGCAGTTCGAGGGCGGGCATTTGACCGTCGTCGACGACGAAGGCAACGAGGTCACCCTGCCCCAAGTCCCTGGTACGACGCGAGGCGCAGCCCCTTACTTGCTTTCCCTTTTCTCGCCCGCTTCGTGCATTGCTCCTCACACACGGCACTCCTACGCACCACGCTGCAGGCCGGGCCATCGTTCACAACGGGCGGGCGCTTCATTCGTCGAAAGATATCACCTCGGGCGAGCGCTACAACCTCATCGTGTGGTGCCGCTTCCACGAAAGCCCGTTTGACGTACATACCATCATCATCATAACCATCATCTTCATCTGCATCATCACCAGCGTTGACGGCCCACAACTTTTGTGCGCGCGTAGACGTTTCCGTTCGAGGAGCTGCCGCCGGAGCTGCAGCAGGCGGTGGTGGACCTCCTGCCCCCCGAGGACCTGTGCCGGCTTCGCCTGGCGTCCCAGGACATGTACGGCCTCGTGGAGGGCTCCAACCGGTGGCAGTGGGAGGCCGCCCAGTCCCAGTTCGTCCGCGATTCGCCCGACGACAAGGTGCGTCGTACCTTTCTACTCAAGAGGCCCTCACCACCACCTTAAGAGTCACCATGCTGACGTCAGCTCACAACGACGACTCGCGCGCAGAGGTCGTGGCGCCAGGTGTTCATGGACACCAGCGCCAAGCACCGGGCCAACCGGCTCAAGGGCATGAGCCCGCTGGCTCCGCTCGTCGCCACCCGCTTCCGCGGCCCGCCCACCGAGACGCCCCTCGGCCTCCCCTATTCCACGCTCTACGGCGGCGGCCACCCCTTCCCGATGAAGATGGCGATGCCGGCGCCGATCTGGGGCATGCCGGGATCGGTCTACCCCCAGCCCTTGCCGTGGACGGCCCCGCCTGGCTTTGGACCCGCGCCCGGCTCGTTGCCGGTTCCCTGGGCGCAACCCACGCCCATGCTTATGCAACCACCCATGACCCGCATGGCCGCGCCGCCGCAGCCGCAGCCCTTCGGGATGCCGCCGCTGATGGGAATGATTCCCCCGCCGATGCCCTTTCTGAGCCCGCCGATGGGGCCTCCTCCAGGCATGGCGCTGCCACGGCCGGTGATGCCTCCGCTGGGGATGCCCCCGACCCGCATGGCCCAGCCGCCGCCCGCCACCCTTCCGGCTCCACTCCAACCGGGATGCCAGCCTTCTCAAGGTGTCGTCCAAAAAGGTGGCTGCCAGCTCCAGTGAAGGGGTGGGCAGTCACCACATCTCGCTTTTTTTTTGCGATCTTTGTAACACAGTGGTTGCTCCACACATGTAACCCAATTGCAATTGGGTCGGGGTTGAGGTTCCCTGCCAACCGCCGAACCATGGTAAACCAGCACTGGCGCTGGCGCGCTGCGGTTACCCGCAAATAAAGAGATTCTGGGGTTTTTTTATTTTTTTATTCTTTTATATTTAAATATCAGCAAGAGGACCGAACCGACTCACTGGCAAGTGGGGCGGTCTAATCGAGCAAGGGATGGAAGCGACATCGTCGGCCTGCAGCCTCAACGTCCTTATGAAGGATCGGCTTGAGGCCAGTCCTCTCATCAAATCATGGTAACCCCCCAAACATCTTACTCGTCTTCAATCTCGGATTAAGAGCATATGTGCTCATCCCACCCACCCTCCATGCCAAATCTGTGCACATCAATCGAATGATTCATTCATCGGCATCTCTTTTGCCGGCCATTTTTACCCGCGCCAGACCACACTTTTTTTTTGAAGAAGCGAAAAAGCGAGCGTCGATATGTCGACCAATCGAGTAACTTCACGAACGCGACTCTCTGCCGATCGCTGACAATGGCCCAATCCCGTTCTGTGTTGTGTCGTGTCGTGTGTGTTGTGTCGTGTCTATGGTCGGTCACAGGTTGGGTCGTGTGCTGGTGGCGCGCAGCGGCGAGCGGGTGCCCAAGCGGGCCGTCGTCGACGCCTACCGAGCCTTCTGCGCCGAGAATTGCTACGAGCCCACCACTTCCTCCTCCTTCGGCCGCTTCGTTTGCGAGGTTCTCCTCCCTCCCCTCGTTCTCCTCCGTCTCTTCGCTTTTCGTTTTCGCTTTCGCTCTTCACTTTCACTCACCCGCGCGTGGCGCGCTGCAGGTGTTTCCCGAAACCCGCAGCTGGAGGTCGCGAAGCAAGCAAAAGGGCAGCATGGGCGAGATGTTCTACCTCAACCTCGCCTTTGCCGATCCCTCGCATCTTGTCTCCTCCTCCGCCTCCTCCGCCACCTCCTCTGCCACATCCACCTCGTCGTCGACTTCACCATCCCGTCCGGTCAAGGCGACTCGGTCCACCACCACAGCGACGTCTGCACAAAAGCGCACACGCGCCAAACCGACTGCACGCATCGCGTCGGCGGAGCCGAATGAGTCGTCGTGCCCGGTGATGGCGTCAACGACCGCCTATACCTCCGGGTCCGCCTCCTCGCCTCTGTCCTCCTCCTCCTCCTCGTTGTCATCGTCGTCGTCATCGCTGTCGTCGCCGCTCACCCGCGAGTCGTCGCCGGCCCTAGCACGAGGCAACAGCAGCACCTCGCCTCACGAATTCACCTCGGCCTCCTCCTCTGCCGTCTCCTCGCCCATTTCTTCCTCCTCCTCATCCACCACCTGCCCCTCGTCAGACTCGTCGCCATCACCCGCACCCTCGCCGACATCGACATTGACGTCTTTATCGACGGCATCAACGTCATTGTTGGCGTCGCTGTGCGCCACGCCCACAGCTTCATCTACATCGCCGCATCACCGTCATCACCACCACCGCCAGTTCGTGACGAGCTGCGGGCCGGTCTTCTCCGACGTAGGAGAGACGCCGAGTTCGCTGCTATGGTCGGCGTCGCTGCTGCACGCCGACCCCGCATCGTCGTCGCAGCCGCCACTGCGCTCTCAGTTGGCGCCGCTGGATGACGAGCGGCGACGACAAGTGCGGACGGTCGAGCAGCAACAGCGTCGGCTTGCGGCGTGGCTGGAGCAAGACGACGACGCGACCACGACCACCGCCACGACCACTACAACGACAGCGACATCGTACCGTGTCCCAGAGGCCGGGTACGGCGAGGTCGCCACCCACCGCAACGCGAGACGGCCGGCGGTCAATCTGTGGACGGCGGACGCCGAACTCCACACGCTCGAAGTGCTCCATTCCTTTGTGGAGGTGTATCACCACCACATCTGGATCAGCTGGTACGCGCTCCCACCCATTTTCACATTCTTCAGATTCCTTGTTTTCCTACAGTGAAATGGCAGGAGTGAAAGAGGAATTCTAAACATCTGACGTATGGTGTGCGTAGTCCTATCAACCCGGGCTGCTTCGATTTTGAGACACTACGGCACATTTGCATGACAGACGACGGTAGGCGGGAGCGGAGTCCAGTCTCGCTCAATATCTACGTAGCGCTCAGCATTGGTACGTGGCTTCGTCTGACTCTGGCCAGCCTCAACCTTGACGCCCTTTTTCTCACACCGCCACCGCCGTCCATCGCTCCGCCATCGTTCCACCCCACGCGGTGCAGGGTCCACGTATGCGGGCGATCTCGAGCGAGGCCTGGAGTTCTGGATGATCGCCAGGGAGCATCTGGGCTACGTGTTCGATGCCTCGAGCTACGATGTGGCGTGCACCCTCCGACTGATGGCCCGCGCTGCTCACGTCTTTTCAAAGGTGCGCGACAAACGACACGATACACCACCGCACACGACGACGCACCATCGCACACGTACCACTACACACGTGCCACCGCACACACGATACACACGACACACACATGAGGCACGGACCTAACGCGGTTTGGGTGTCTAGACGGAGAAGGAGGGACGCGAGAAGGCGGCGTACTACTTCGAGCTGGCCAAGCAGATATTCACCGCCGTCGGGTCGGTGCACGACGAGAACTACATCATGGCCGACAAGTGCAATGCCCTCTATCACACCCAACCGCCCAACCCCGACGAAGCACTCAACCGCATGGTACGTGTGTGTGTGTGTGTATGTGTGTGTGTTGTGTCGTGTGTGTCACGTGGGTGTCGACTGAAAATCGGTTGTGCAGATGCACTGCAGTCCGCAGCCGGCGTGGCGCCGCACGTGGCGTCTGACGGAGTACCAGTTCCTGCAGTGCAAGTACGGTCGGGTGGCCGAAGGGCTGCGCGACCACCTGTGGCACGTCTTCGCTCATCTTCGCACCGCCCTTGACATGCTCGCTGCCTGTACGCTTTCCCCAGCCCGTGCTTGTGTGGTGTGCGGTACGTGTGTGTCGTGTGCTGATGGTTTGAGTGTGCGCAGCCGAGCCATTGGCGATGTCGAAGCTGGAGGAGGTGATGACGCGCGTGCGTACTCTGGAGGCACAGTTCACGCAGGAGCTCGAGGGCGAGCATTTCACCGCCAATAGACACGTGGTGGCCTACCAGCGCACGTTCATTCTCTTCATGAAGGCCTGCTGCGCCCATCGGCTCGGCTGGATCACCCAAGCCCTGCAACACACTCACGCCTTCTTCACTCACCTCACCACCTTCAACCCCGGTACCGCACGCACCGCACGCACTCACTGCACACACCGCACGCACACGAGCTGACGTGATTGAGGAACGCAGGTGCGCTGGCGGTGATGTTGTCGGAGATGTGGTGGCTCGCGCCGATCGCGAGCGAGGTGGCGGGCCTGCTGCGTCTGTGCCTCCACCAGCGGCGGCAGGACCAGCTCTCGCTCTTCTTCCAGCTCCTGGCGCCCCTCCGCGGAACGATCGTGTGGGCCGACCGCATCGGGCGCCTGGCCGAGGACCTGCTCGCCCGGGCCGCGCTCGACCTGCCCGCCTCCCACTTCTTCCCCTACTCCTCCTTCGCCACGCCGGCCTCCGCCTTCGTCCCTCCGCCATCGTTGTCATCGTTGTCGTCGACACCACCGCGACCCAGCGAACGACGCAAGCGAGCACGCGACGACGGCCAATCTGCGACCCTGCTCGACCTCATGTAGTTCTACTCTCGGCCGCAAACTCCCAAAATGTATGTATCATCATCACGAGCATCAGAGCGCCTTCTTCTTCTTGAAGATGCCGCACCAGGCCAGGGGGGCTGCGGCAGGTTCTCTCGGTAGTGCTCCGTCATGTCGAACCTGGAACAGGGTGTCACTCAAGTAAGTGCCCCAAGGGCCCTGGTCTCGGTGGCGGCATCAAAAGTCGTACGCACCTCGTCTCGTAGATGGAGAGCACCTCAAAGTGGGAGGCGAAGGCGTCGGTGAGTTCTTCCTTGGTCAGGCGCTCCGGCCCGGTCATTGCTTCGTTGCAGTTACCCACCAGAGTGAAGAAAATGCCTTGTGTAACACACGACACACACGACACACACGACACACAGCACACGGCACGGCACACGGCACACGACACACAATGTGAGTGCAGCGGTCTTGAAGAGCTTCTTCTACGTGCCCGCACCTCCAGGCCGGACGAGCTGAGCAATCTTGTCGGCCACGGGCCGCTCTCCGATCTCCTTCCGTAGCACATGGAAGCACTGACAATCGTAGACGAGATCGAAGCCTCCACCTTCGCGTTCCGCCGCCACATCGCCGCTCGCGGCCTCTTCTTCGTGTGCCTTATCCTACGCACAAGCAGAAGAAGTGGTCGAAAAGGTGAAGTTGGCGGTGTCAGTCATGTTATGTTTCTTTCTGCGACACAGAGGGAATGAAGTACCTGCTGCTCGTGGCTCATCCGCTTGCCCACGGCGAAGGAGAAGGAGTTGGGCAGGGCCATGAAGTCTGAAGCCACGAACCTGCACCGGTCCGCCACCCCAGCCTGCGCAAGAGTTACTTCTCGGCCAGCACGCTCCTCTACGTTTGATTTGGGGGGCGGGAGCGCGCACGGCGGTGGCGGCTGCTGAAGCGGCGCGTAGCGGCAGAGGGACGAGGTCGACCCCCACCACGGCCATGCCTTGCTGGGCCATCCACACGCACGAAGCACCCGAGCCGCAGCCTATCTCCAGCACCTCTGCCGACGTCGAGGAGCGCTCAGGTGGAAGAAGGCGCTGGCCCTCGGGGTGGTCGTGCAGGAAGGCGACCAGCTGCGAGGCCGGGCGGTGGGCGTCCCACGGCGCGAACCCCGAAGCGTAGAAGCCTGACCACTTGGCCACGCTCGCTGCTGGTGCTGCTTGGGGTACCTCCTCTTCCATCGACAAATAAGAAGCCACCAATATCAATTTCCCTCTGATTTTCTATACTTTTCCTTTACTCTCATTTACTTTTGTATTTAAAAACGAAATACAAGATGGAGGGGGCGGGGTTGCCGTTCTCGCCCGTGGCCGTGGTGCCACCTACACCACAGGCGCCCAGTGCGTTCAGCGGCCTCTTGTCGCGCAACATCTCGTTTGTCAATCATTACGAATTCCGATGGAAGCACCGCACCTTCCACAAGGCCATTGCACTCGGTACGTCTCGCCTCGCCTCCTTCCTTTCCTCACGCCTCAGATCGTTATCATTTCAAAAATCCGTTCCTGATTTTGTGCGTGATTGATAACGCTACTACGCGCAGGGGATGTGGACAACGACGGCAACGTGGAGCTGGTGGCCGGGAGCTTGGGCGGCATGCTGCTCGTGTGGAAGGGAACCAACCCGCAGCCGTGGCGCACCTCCGAGAACCTCGGCACCGTACGTGACCCATTGCTTGCTATGAACATGCACACGTTCATTACAAACATGTGCGTCGTTCTGACCTCGCACAGATTGCCTGCATAGCGGTGGGCGACGTCTACAACCACGGCAAGGTACTACTACTCGCTCATGGCGCTATTGCTCCCCGGTGGGAGGGACACTGATGGTTGTCGGTGCTGTGATGGTGTGGTCCCTCTAGAACGTCCTGGTGGTGACAACGTTCGAAGGGCTGTGCCACATCTTCGACTTTGGCACGGAGAACACAGAAGCCGAGGCGCAGTGCAGCACGGAGGGCAAGGAGGGTCGGCCCGGGGCCATGATACCGAGCGGCACCTGCCGTATTCCGCCCAACATCAACGCAATCCTCATCACCGACGCCGGTACCTCCTCACTGCGTGTGTCGTGCGTGTCGTATGTGTGCTGTGTGTTGACCTTTGTGGGGTGGGACAGACAATGACGGCTACAACGAACTCCTGATGGGTGGCAGCGACCGCATACTCTACTCCTACCAGCTGACGCTGCCCGACAAGACCTCGGCTCCGCCATCGCCCTCGCTGGGTCCGTCGACTGCGTCGTCGTCGATGCTCCCCATCCAGTCGCCGGGCCGGGGGCGCGAGCCCAGCATCTCCCGAGAGGCCAGCCTCCCGCTCGGGTCCGCGGCCATGCTGTCCTCCAATTCCTATTCGGCGCCCTCGTTGCTTCCCGGCTATTCACCCACGAAACGACCGACACCCATAGTACAAACCAAGGCCACCTGGTCCTTTCCGCATCACATATGGTACGCGCCTGTGTGCGGTGTGTGCGTGCGGTTGCAGCGGTAACACATTGGTCTCCACACAGTTCGCTGTGCTTGTCCAACTTCAAGCGCGACGTCGGCGACAGCGTGCGCATGGTGCTCGTTGGGCTGCAGGGCGGCGCCTACGCGGTGATCGACAACGAGGGCATACCGACGGAGGTCCTCCAACCCTACGCCCGACCATCACGCAGCCGCAAGGATCCGCGATCCAGGAAATCGTATGCCTGCCCTCTCCGGGGTGTTTGCCCTTTGTTTTCTTTAGCTTATCGCACACGACACGACACGATACACACGACACACGACACGCGCACACGCTCACCACACGACACGCGACACGCGCACACGCTCACACACCCGCAGAGGGTACTCGCGCTACGATGACACGTCAGCGATGGATGACAAGCGGGATGATCAACCTCACGGCCGAGATTCCACACCAACGACCGAGGCCAGCTTCGCCCCAACCGAGATCGTCTCTCCCATCGTGCGAACTAAAGGAGCCATCGCAGCCGTTGCCACGCTTGACGGTACACACGGCACACTTGAAGCTGGCAAACCAATGCTAACTCCTTTGTGGCTTGCGTGGTCGTGTGGGTCTCGCACAGGCCACATGCAGCTGGTGGAGTTGACCGGCGCTGGCGGCGGAGGGAAAGGCATCGGGTGGTCGGTGCTGTGCGAGGTCAACCCATCGTCGCCCGCCTCGGGGGGCGGTGGCGGGGCGCCCGGGATCGTGGCCAAGGAACTCTTCCCGACCGAGTCCGCCGGCGCCATGCACTCGGTCTCACAGACCATGGACTGTTCGCAGTGCTTCACTGCCTGCTCCCTGGACATCACCGGTACAGATACGTGTGTGTGTGATACGCGCATGGCACGGCAGGGCGCAGTAGCAGTGCTTACACTGATCACGTCGTGTTACAGGGAGTGGTGAAGAAGTGGCGGTATTGTGCTCGTGGAGCGGGCTCACGCATTTCATCGACGCCAAGGGGCAAACCATTTCGTTCCACTCCCATCAGCCCGTACGCGCGTTCACGGCCGGTAAGCTCAAAATGCGATCGCGTTTCCCTTCTACCGCTTCGTGTGTCGCTGCCCTCACACCATTCTCCCAGGAATGTATTCAATCGAACCCGGCAAGAAGTCGCCCTGCCTGATCTACATCACCATCGAGGTACACCCCATGCACACGCGCGGGCGCGCACACGCACACGCGCAGAAGCTGACGAAAACCTTGCGTTGCCTGGAAAGGGTGCCATCCGGATCTACTACGGAATCAAACTGCATTCGATGGGGGTGAGCACGGCGGTGGCTGCTCTGGCGGAGGACCTGCGGGAGTTCGATTTAGTCAAACAGAGCTTCACCAACTCAGGTTTCATTCAGCTCCTGACCTCCTTCTTTTCTCCCAAACGGGAGTGTCGCACGTGTTTGTCATCTCGTTGAGTGATCCTGACTCCTTGCGTGTTGCGCACGCACGCGCAGAGTGGGACCTGAGGCAGGAGCAGGTGGCGCTCATCCATTCGGCCCTCTATCATTTCCCCCAAGAAGACGTTGAGCGCTACAAGCTCTACCTCCAGCAGCGGATCGCTGCCCTCAAACAGGTAAAACAAAACTAACTGCCTTGTGTTGCTGCGCCACAGCACTGAAAATATAGTTGTCCCCGTACCACCGCGGTCGCAGGCCAAGGCGGCGGCCAAGGCAACGTAGGAAGATGACGATGGCCGACGTTTGGCACAATCGAACGTTGTCTTCTTCTCCGGACAGTTGGTGATGGCGGAGCGATCTCCAAGGTCTGTCGTCACGGAAACAAAAACGATTGACAAGAAATGACCCGCAATAGAAAGATCAAGATAAGGAAGCCACTTGACCGCTCCAAATTGCCCAATGCTGGTGCGTTTGACTCACATGTGCCAAGCAACCGTGATTGGAGCCTCATCATATTTCCGCTCGCCGCATGGAACATGTCGACCGGCGAAGCGGTCTCCGCCGGCCGGCGAAGCGCTCGGCGTTCTTCTTTCCCGTTCTTATTCCTTCAACTCACCCACCACAACACAACTACCTGCTCGCCCCTTCAACTGACTGACCACCATGGTTGCCACGCGAACTTCTGTGGCCTTTGGCGCTCTAGTCGTGGTGGTCTGCCTGGGGCAAGGTACGTGATCAGTGCCTGCTTCGCGAAGCCGGTGAAAGTTTGTTCACTAAAGCTGCTTGCTTTCCTCACTTTGCGCGCAGCCCTGGGGTACGGCGTGGAGCTATACGGTGCGGGCACGCCCAACGCCGTCTCCGTCTTCAAAATATGGACACCGTCCTACCTCTTCACCCGTGACGACGTCAGGTACCGGCGCCACTTCCTGAACACACCGCCACACGCCTTGCTTTGCGGTTGATCCAGCCACGATCAATCACCAAGCACGGCGTCCACAAACTATTGCCAGACACAAAAGAAAAAATATCAATCTTGGCGTGTGGCGAGTACTCACCTCGGCTCCTCTACCAGCATCACATATGACGGGGTGGGCATCACCCCGGCCATCAGCACCTACACCCAAGGCAATGCCGTACGCTCCGCCAGCCCACCCGCTTTTTCTTTTTGATTATATTCATTCTTCGTGTAGCGGCTCCAAAGTAAATCAAGATGATGAATATTCGGCTGCAAGATGAGCAAGCAACTCACGAGCGGCGTATTGTTGCTGCTGGTTCAGGACTTCTTGGTGATGGACAGGGGCTTGCCAGCCGACCTTTCAGCGCAGTACGGCGGCCTCGCCCAGATGCCGCTGGCCGGCCAGGCCCAGGTCATCGCCTACAACATAAGCGCCCTCAACTCCACCGACCCCAACATCGTACGAACGTACCTCCTTTGGGCTTAAAACGTTCCTGAAGCTGATGCGGTGATGTGGTGTGGTCAGGTGGTGGACAGGGAGACGCTGGGCCTGATTTGGGCTGGAAACATCACCAAGTGGAACGACACTCGCATCAAGGCTCTCAACCCGGCCATCGCCAACAAGCTGCCCGGGGCCGACATCTTGATCGGCTACAACGAAAACAGCGCCATCTCGCTCGTTGAGGTATTCAAGATTGCGCTGGAGCGGTTCAGCGAAGATTTCGCGATTGCGCTGGCGGCTGCCAACCGCACATGGGCGCTCATGCCGCCCGCGCAACGAGGCACCGCTGTGGTTGCCGGCGGCTCGACTGTCGCACGGCTGGCCTGGCTTCAGGCGAACGACAACAGTCTGACCTTTCTCAACTACGCCGACACTACATCGTCCAAGTTCAAGTGGATGAACATGATCAACAAGGCCGGCAAGCTGGTCACTCCTTCCGTGGCATCGGTGCAAGCGGCCATGGCCGACTACAGCGAGTACTACGCGCAGGGCAACTTCACGATCGACATCGTAGATGCGCCGGGCAACGACTCGTGGCCTATCGCCTACGTCAACTACCTGTCGGTCAAGCAGAACATCACAACCTTCGACTGCACCAACTACCAGGAGCTGCTGGCCTTCGTGGCCTGGATTCAGACCAACGACGCGTACGATGGCCCCTTCTCCGCCTCGTCTAATCATTACGTAACAGCTGACCGCCCAATTGGATTTTTTTTTTCTAGGGCGAGTCAGAGGGCATCGGACATCAATGTGGCGCCCATGGCCATACCACTGCGCGAGACGCTGCTGGATCTACTGAGAAATGTCCAGTGCAACGGCGAACAGATCTACACGACGGCCTATCTCACCGGCTTAGGATCACCGCTCCCGGTGTTCACGTCGTGGGCCGCGGCGTGGTCCAGCCTCGAATTCAGGATGAAGTACTACGAGGGCACTTCGACAGACGCGCGGCGAGAGGTACCCGCGCGCGAGGTAGATTTTGGCGTCGTGAGCGATGGATCCACGGGCGGCGCCACCGACATAGCCCTCACCCCGGTCATCGCATACGCTATCGTTCCCGGTAGGTGTTTTTTCCTCTCTTTGTTTTCATAGTGGACGCACTAACGTGTGTCGCTTGCGTTCTACGATGAATCGTCGTGAGTGCAGCTTACAACATTCCCGAATTGAAGGGCAAGAGCCTGGTGCTGAACTTTGACGTCATCGCGAGGATCTACCTCAACGAGATCACCTCGTGGAACGACCCGCGCATCCAAGACCTCAACTCTGCTGACGTGGCCGCTGTCCTGCCCAATAAGCCCATCGTGGTCGTCGTTCAAACAGTGGCATCGGCCATTACCAAAGTGTTCACCACGGTCCTCAACCAGACCGTGCCCGACTGGAGTGTCGTACGTACACGCAACATGGCGCCCCCCCCCACACAATCGGAATGACGACTGAAATGTGGCCTTTCGTGTTTCGCCCAGGTGGGCGTCGAGTCGTTGGTGACCTTCCCGGTGCAGGACATCGCGCCCAACCGCACCGTAGGCGTAGCCGGCCTCGATATTATCCCATCGCTCCAGGCAAATTCGTACTCGTTCGGCTGGTGGCTGGGGTTCGAGGTGTTTCAGGTGCGGAGCTTCACACCTCAGCTATTGCTTGACAAGTGTTTCGGTGCTGGTGCTGATGTGTGTGAACACACAGGCAAGAAAAATGGCGGCGGCTGCGCTGCAGATGTCCTCCGGCTCGATCATCAGTGCTGATGCAACATCGATGATCAGCGCGCTCATCGACTACGAGGCAAGCGGCGACACCTCCTACGCCAATCTGCTACTCGGTACGCTGGTTTCGTATTCTCTAGTAAAGCATTGGTATGTTTTTCAACACTCATTTGACCGTTGCCGCAGGGGCGAGCGCAAGCAGCTGGCCGGTGGCAACCTTTGGCTCGATGATCTACCCGCTGACCAAGATGAGTGACTGCAACGAAGCAGCAGTGCTCTCCGAGTTTCTCTATTGGTCGCAGACCGACCCTAACGCTATCGAAATTGCCACCAGGTTCGTCCACTCGCTTTCCATATCACATCATTCCTTCAGATGCTCAAGGTGACACGCCTCGATGTGATCAACAGGCACGGTTTCGTGCTGGCGACGGAAGTGCGCAGCATCAAGAGTCGGCTGCTCGACCAGCTCAAGCGCTTTACCTGCGACGGGGTGCAGGTGAGCCAGCTGGCCAACTGCATTCTCGACGGCCAGCTGTGCTCCAACAGCGGCTCCTGCATCGACAGCGAGTGCAGGTGCGACGCCGGAAAAGAAGGCCAGTACTGCGAGATCACAACCTCATCGTCATCGGACAACACGCTGGTCATCGTGCTCGGTAAGTCCCTCTATTCTGTCGATCGCTCTCATCCCAGTCGCTCGCTGACACGAACCCTTCCGATCTCAGCGTCGGTGATTCCGTCGGCTGCGCTCCTGTTGCTGCTGCTGCTGTGCCTGTTCGTGGTGCTCCTGGTGATCATCCGGCGCAAGAGCAGAACGTCGGACGATTGGGAGATCGAATACACCGAACTTGAGGTCGGCGAACAGCTGGGCGCTGGCGGCTACGGCGAGGTGCACAAGGCCACGTGGAAGGGTACCGAGGTGGCCGTCAAGGTCATGGCCTCGGAGAAGATCACCAAGGACATGGAGAAGTCCTTCAAGGACGAGGTATGTTGGTCGCACACACTTTGCTCATGACACTTCGGCTGATTGGCTGTATGATTGTAACTGCGGCGCAGGTGCGGGTGATGACGGCGTTGCGGCATCCCAACGTGGTGCTGTTCATGGCGGCGTCGACCAAGGCGCCCAAGATGTGCATCGTCATGGAGTTCATGGCCCTCGGCTCCCTCTACGATGTACGTTGTGAAAGCGCCTTTGTGGCCCCTGGCTTATGGCTCATACTTATCGACAACCTCAACTCCGTAGCTGCTGCACAACGAGCTTATTCCTGACATTCCGCACCCGCTGAAAGCCAAGATGGCCTACCAGGCCTCCAAGGGCATGCACTTCCTCCACTCCTCCGGTACTGCCCCTCCCCACTCCTTCGTTCTTTCTTCGTTTTCGTTCTTCGTCTGACATGGTGCTGGCGATGAAAATGACGTGGTGGTGACAGGAATCGTGCACCGCGATCTCAAGTCGCTCAACCTGCTGCTCGACAACAAGTGGAACGTCAAGGTCTCCGACTTTGGTCTCACCAAGTTTAAGGAGGACGTCGTCGGCGCCAAGGGCAAGGACATCGCCGGCAGCGTGCACTGGACGGCGCCGGAGATCCTCAACGAGACGCCCGATGTGGATCTCATCCTGGCCGACGTGTACAGCTTCGGCATCATCTTGTGGGAGCTGCTGACTCGCGAGCAGCCCTATCTGGGTCTGAGCCCTGCGGCGGTGGCCGTGGCGGTCATTCGCGACGGCATCCGCCCGCAGATGCCCGAGGCCGACTCGGTGCTGTACCCGCAGGAGTTCGGCGAACTGATCACCAGCTGCTGGCATGCCGATCCCACGATCCGGCCGACATTCTTGGAAATCATGACGCGCCTATCGGCCATGCACGGCGACTCCACTTCGGCCGGCGCCACGTCGACCAACTCTTCGTCATCCTCGGGTCACTCGGGCGGCGGCATCAAGAAAGACATCTACGGCTCGTGGACCCTGCCCTCGACCACCAACTCGACCGGCACGTCCAACACGTCGTCCAACTCGTCCAACTCGTCGAAGAACCTCTCGGCCACGCACGCTGCAGCGGCGGCTGGCGCAGTGCGGGCGCCCGAGGGCGAGGTGGCGATCGTGTTCACCGACATCACGCGCGCCGCCTCGCTCTGGGAGTTCAACGCAGCGGCCATGCGCGACGCCACGCTGCTCCACAACGAGACCCTGCGCGCGGCGCTCAAGCGGCACCGGGGCTACGAGGTGGTGTTCATCCGCGACCGCAACAGCGGCGAGGGCTCGTTCTGCATGGCCTTCCAGCAGGCGAGCGACGCGCTGGCCTGGTGCGCCGACGTGCAGCAGGCTCTGCTGGCGGTGGAGTGGCCCGAGGCGCTGCTGGACCACCCTGGCGCAGCCGAGGAGTGGGGCGACACCGACGATCGGTACTCCTCCTTGCCATCGATCACGACACACAGGAAAGGCCGGGTCTAATGCGGTTGGCATGTTACAGAGTGGTGTACAAGGGACTGCGGGTGCGCATGGGGGTGCACATGGGCGTTCCGCGCGTGGTGCGGGATCCGATGACGCGGCGGGTGGAGTACATCGGGCCGGTGGTGAATGCGGCGGCGCGCATCACGGCCATGACCCACGGCGGCCAGATCGTGATGAGCCACGCCGTCCACGACAAGATCAAGGACTCGGACCTGGTCAAGGGCGACAACCACAGGCGGGTCGTCGGCCTGGGCAAGTTCGAGATGCCCGACTCCCCTCAAGGGGCCAAGCTGTACGAGCTGAAGGTGGTGGGACTAGAGGGCCGGTTCTTCGGCGGCGTGACCCACAACGCTGACAGCGACCACCCGACCAGCGGTTCGGCCGAGCGGCCAAGTGACACCAGCGGTGAGCCCGCCGAAATGAACCTGTCGTCGGGTCCGAGCGGACACCGCGGCAGGAACAAGTACGGTGACGGCATCGGTAGCGGCGGAGGCGGGGATGACGATGGCGAGCTGCAGACGGCGGTG